>NC_057935.1:69281724-69529224 GCF_018555375.3 Anguilla rostrata | reverse complement strand
ACGTTGTCTCATCGTCTTGTTTCCGCGAGGCACATCAAAGTGACAGGGCTTGATTGATTGGCGGCTGTCACGCTCTTCTTATGCTGGTCATGTCTGATGGCACATGCTTATCTGCAGCAGCAACTGGCCTCTCCCAATTAAAAGTGTGGAATTAAAAGAGTGGAATCCATGGAACTGGTTAATAACCAATCAATCGCCTCTGTGTGCTGTGTTTGAGGACAGGAGGTCAGTGCTCTCAGTGAGAAAAACAGGAACGAACTGAATCCAAGGAGGAAACTGTCATACCCCATAAGAGTACAAGTTATTACGTGTACAATTTATAAAATATTATTCGAAATTGAACACGACATCATCATACCACCATAACCGTATATGAATAGCCGTAGACATTCCCCGTGGAAATCTAGGCTGAATTTTAATACAACAAACTTTGTACATGAAGGGAACTTTTCTTACACGTAACAAGATGCCAGTCACAGCCTTACAACTGCCTTCTCAAGCGGTGTCTGGTACCTCCCAAAATAATCCTGTGTGATATAGAGATATCTGTAGCAAGAAAGAAAAACACTTAGGAGATACAGTAAACAGGGTGTATTTTTCTACACAAAATGCACCTGTGTTTTTTATCTCCTAATCCGGACATCACTGAGCTTTTTTATTTCTCACCATAGCAATGGAATACACAGTGTGGCTCTGCCCCCAGGCTCGACATGACCTCACTGCTTCATTGGATAATCTTCTGATGCCCTAACTTGCTTCACACGCACGCACACACACATACACACACAAACACACACACCCTAACCCCAACCACTACATGCCTAACCTTAACCTAATTGTAACCCTAACCCTAAGTCCTAACCCTAAAACAGCCACTTGACCTTGAGGGGACCAGCAAAAGGTCACCACAAAGATACATTTTCCTTATCTTTCTATCCTTATGAGGACATTTGGTTCCCACAAAGATAGTCTTACAAGCTCACACACACACACACACAAGGCACACACACAAGCGCACACACCCACACACACAAGCTCAAGCACGCACACACACACACACACACAAGCTCACACATGCACACACATACACACACACACACGCACGTACCTGCCATGAATCAGTTTTGGCACATTAATGACATCATCATCTAAGACCTGCAGGCAGAGAAAATCAGTTAATTAATTCAGTTTCTTCCACAGAATTCGGAGCTGAGCATAACATATCATTTTGAATCAATTTGATATGAAAATCAAATCACTATGCGCCAGGAGGTTATAATGCACTTGAAAAGCAAACTGGTCTAGTCTAGTCTGAGGGGTAGGAAATGAACAGGAGAAAAAAAGAACGGAATGAAATATATATGAATTCAAATGCCTTGTCATTTTACTAAGTGCTGTCTTGTTTGCCATTAAGATATATATGTTCCAATTTAAGAAAAGTAAAAAAAGATAAGGCCTCTCACATGAGAAAGCTACCTTTAGATTGGTGTCTGCACTTTTAAGACTTGGGGGGCAGGAATGCATTTCAGTATTACATGGGTAGAAGAAAACATTTTATTGAATATAGTAACCATCCTGTAGTAAAACAAGGCTATTCCTGGGTTTAATATTCAAATTAAAATTGACCTTGAAATGTTTGACTTAAAAAGTGTCAAATAAATTATTGGATGATAAATATAACTATAATAATTAAATACTTTCACTGAAGGCTAGATAAACCAGATGAGGAAATTAAAAATCCTGGAGTCAATTAGCATTACTGTATGCTAATGAGTTCGTATGGAACCATATAAATGAATTGTCAAGATAATCATACGTTTTCTAACAAATTAATGGTGTGATTGTGAATAGTTTGACTTTAGGTTCTGATATTCTTAGGGGACTGTTCGTGTTTCTGCAGTTGAAATTGTATAATTGTATATACTTGTATAAATCTTCACTGTAAACTGAAAGAAAAAAATAATCTATAAACTGTCCAATAATTTTGAGGTGCAAATTGAAAAATCTATAACCATTCCTCCATAAAAATGTAGCAGAATGAATAACAATTTATGAATGTTCTGTCGGTTGCTGAATGTTCCTGCTATAAAACCAAAAGGTAACACTGACCTATGAGGGGGAGCTTTAACTAAGCAGAACTTCTCTTTGCGTTTGTTTTCTATGTGGAAATAGAAAGCTGGTGACCTTTCACCTCTCACTGACAAGGAAGACAGACTGCAGAAGAAAACAACGCCAATGGAGTTCTCATCCAGACAATACCAACAGTAGCCTTTGTCCGCTTCTGTGTTTTTCACTTTTGAAGTGCGATGCCAAAACGACACAATAGCCCCCCTTGGGCTCGGACACAGAAATAAAAGCCGTTTCAAAGGCAGACTGCGCGCTTAGGATTCATCTCAGCGAATCCCGGTATTCTACTGAAAATTAACAGTGAATAGCATTGTGTCAGAGGGAAAATATCATATCAAACACAATAAATATTTCCAAAAGTGACAAAAGGAGTAATGCACATATCTCTAAGCTCCGCTATTAATTATGTGAGTTGAACAGTGGCAAAGCATGACCACAAACAGGAAAACCATTTACTAACATATGGAAAAAATATTGCGTTGTCATATATGCTAAAATAATATGGTGCGATACAGTATATGGACGCATATTCATATCATAAAGAATATATGTCCATGCTGTATGTCTCAACAATTTGAGTATATGTGAACATAAACTCCAAAACATATATACAAAATACATGTCCATATTTACTCAAAATATATTGAGGCATATATTCCGTATGCTTTGGAGTTTATACTACTGTGAATGGAGGAGAAGCACCATTGGTTGAAACAAATGCTGTATGCAAAAATACAACTTGAAGGGCACAATGGAGCACTGGTCAAGGTGCTAGGCTATTAAACTTGACATTTAATCTCAAAGAATATAGGAAAGTTCAAGATAGTTTAGGCAAAATAAAAAAAAGAAGTCCAAAGTACCCAAGATATACCTGCTGAAATTGCATCATTACGACACAACCTCTGAGGACCCCATCCCTTTTTACTGTACAGTGCCTGCAAGGTTACGATAAACGCAAGTCTGGTTCATTTACAACACCTGAAACCCATTTTATTATACACTGCGGTTCCCGGGCAGGTATCCTGCTTTGCGATTCTGTGCTGTGTCTTTACTTCCCTTTATCTTTAGCGAGCAGCTGTCGGCGTTCCGGGTGCTTCCGCGCTCTCAGACGATTCGTGTGGCACCGCCTCTCTGACGGACGGACAGACGTGACCCCACGTTTTCGACGCGGGCGAAAAAACCGCCTCCTGGAGTCACGGGGTCGGGTCAGAGAGATCCAGCGTCCCATCAGGCCACACCTTGCCATGGCAGATAACCTACCTGTCAGAGAGAGGGGGGGGGAAGGTGAAGAGAGGAAACTGAGAGAGAGAGTGAGGGGGGGGGGGGGACAAGAGAGAGAATAAAGAGAGAGAGAGAAGAGAGGGAACAGAGAAATAGAGAGGCAGCAAGAAGAGAGGGAACTGACAGAGAGAAAGAGAGTAAGAGTGCTGGGGGAGAAAAGAAAGAACAGACAGAGAGAGTGAAGGGGTAGAAGAGAAGGAACAGACAGAAAGGCAGAGAGAGAGAGCAGAGAGAGAGAGAGGATAGAAGAGAAGGAACAAACAGAGAGAGAGAGAGGTGGTTGAAGAGAGGGAACAGACAGAGAGAAAAACAGATACACAAACTTGGAATACAACTGACTTTTAAAGAAGTAGCTGATGTGATGTTATGTATGCAAGTCCAGCGCAGTGCTTTCCTTTAAAAACCGTTGACATTATCACATTGTACCCTTTCAAAAAGACGACACGTTTGAGCTTTCTTTGCTATCGCATCCGTTAATGCTAAAATAAACACAATGCTAGCTGGAACAATGAGGCGTACAGCACCCTGGCAATATCCTGTGAACCATCCAGGGGGATGAGGACAGTTCCTATGGGTTAAATGAGTTCACCCCATATACTCTTGGTTTTCATCTCACTGCGTACTCCACACATACGCTCAGCCAGGCCCTGTCTTCTATACAGCTGCTTCATGCTATACACCATCTGTAGCCAGGGTACTTTTGCCAGGGAATTCTGGAGGCAACTAGAACAGATCTTTAAGGAGATAAGGATCAGATGTGCCCATTTTCAGAACTTATGATTTTCTGATACATACAGTAAAGTAATATTACAATAAAATCTGAAACTATACGTTGTCGTAACATAAATTTTGATATTGATTTGAATAATAGCTATGTGGTACATACCTTTTAAAGTACAAAAAAATAAAAACCTTTTAGTCCATTTTGCTAATCAAATGAGAGTGCATCGCATATAAATTCAAATGCATAAATACATGAACAAATAAATAATACAATCAGAGATAATATATAAATATAGGCAGTGAGCAATTGCAATACACAGAGATAAATACAAACCGTATTTCAGCTTTCCATTTTGGATTCAGAATTTTCTAAATAAAAACTTTAGCTAATATAATCAAAACAGGAAAAAAAAGAGACAGAGACAGCATACTAATGGCTATGAATGTTTTCAGGTATTGTAAACAACTCCACTGCTGCAAAATGTAGCCTCCCCTCCAAGGCTCTGAACTGATGAGATTTGACTACCCTGATTTCACTGATAGGCCTACATGACATCTGAATGGACCAATAGATTTCAATCATGGTGGGATGTCATGTTCACGCTCAGCCAATCATGTCCAAGCACTCCCCCATCTCTCAGGTTTCGCACTGTCCTGAACATCAAAACACATTCTCAGGCCCTGGATAAATCCAGACGTTTCCAAGGTGATGAAACTTTCCTTTTTCCAGTGCAAATGTCTAGCAGTCTATCAATACTTGTGACGGACTACTCCAAGCAGGACAGAGGCGTGAGTTGGTTTTAGTGAGAGACCTAAATCAATGTGCCTTGGAGACCGAGAACTGAAAGGCTGGCCCATGGTCAATTTCATGGAGGGCCGTGTGTATCAGGTTTTCATTCAACCAATTAATGCTGCCTTAATTGAGTCAATTACTCATTCAGCCATTGCGTTAACTGCATTGAAGCACAGAATTAGAAACATTTTATTTAGACATGCGGTCACCATAGCGTCGGGTCACCATTGGTGCACAAACCTGCATCCCTAATTCAGCAAATAATTTAACTAATTATTAATCAAGATCTGACGCTGGAATGAAAACCTGCATACACAGGCCTCCATGGCAAGAGTTTGAAACTGGTCTAGCCACTGATTCTTTTTCAGAGTTCTCCCAGCATCTGCCTACAATACAAAAAAAACACCATCCTGTCCCATGGATAAAGTACACCAATTATTATTATTTTATTTTTATTTTTTTCAAAAAAAGTACTCAACTTCAGTTTACCCTTCTCAAAATTAATGGTGTGAAGCACCAAGTTGAATTGGGTGTGGACGGCAGTGTAGTAGATTCGGTAAGGACCTGGTCTTGTAACCTGAAGGTCACAGGTTTGATTCCCAGGTAAGACATTGCCGTTCAGCAAGGTACTTGACCTGCAATGCTTCAGTATATATCCAGCTGTATAAATGGATGAAAATGTAAAAGCAATGTAAAAAGTTGTGTAAGTCGCTCTGGATAAGACCGTCTGCTAAATGCCTGTAATGTAAAGGTAATGGGTGATGGTCCATTGTTCACTCCTATTAAAACAAGTGCTTTTTTTTAAATTCACCATTTTGATTTGGGTCGATGGTGTCTCTCTGTGTGCAGCAGAGGGACACCTCCCAGCTCCTGTCGGAAGGCACTGTCAGGCCAACCTACTGGAAAATGGCAGCCCCCCCCCGCCCCCCCTCACGCAGGTCTCACGCTGTCAGACTCATAACTACCTCTGAGAGTCAGGAATCCGCAACTGAGCTGGAGCCCGGCCAGATACTGCATGCCTCTCTCACAAGGTGAAGGGCACCAGAAATCCTTCCCCGTTCCTCTGCTTCAAACTATTATACTGACAGAAGGCCTGTTCCAACTTACAGACCGGGACTGCGGCACAGGGTTTCTGTTTCTGTGGCCCCAGGCAAGAATGCTGTCCTGACCCGAAAGTGTTCAAAAAAAGAAATAACTTTAACTGTGTGTCCGAGGGATGGTTTGGGGCCCCTAAATGACAGCATAGAGCGTTTATACCAGCGGCCAACTTTGCCTGCATACGCTGAAGGGTTAAATCACAGGAACACATAAGTTCACACGCAAGCTAAAGATCCTGGGATCTCAAGTATGTGATTGTACAAGCAGAAAGATAAAAAAAAATTATTAGAACCTCAGCTCATGTCCGTTGCCCTTACTGAAGACAAAGTACATAGCTTATATTTTATATATATATATACAATTATTTCAGTTAGTGCTGAGCACACGTTTGTTGTCCATTTAAAAGGGGGGAAAAGAAAAAAAACTGTTTATTCCTGCGAAACCTGGCCACGTTCACATAACCCAATGCAATCCCCTCTGGTTAACGCTCATTCATAAAAAAACCGTCCTTGGACGGTTCCTTACATGACAAACTTACTTACAGGCCTCAGTCTGCTCTACGACACGCCAGATCTGTCCGTCTTATCTCTCCAAAAAGCCTCCAAAGCCCGTGCCAACCCGTTCCGCTTCGCTGCCGTCGCTAAACGCTTCGAAACTGGACAATTTCTCCCGAATCGCTGCCTTCTAGGACTCAATCACGGGCGTTCTGTCAGACAGTCGCGGTTGTTTTTCTTACTCCACGGAAACACTGACATCCATTGCCTCTGCGTGCGCTGTTTTCATGTTTTATTTGTCTTGTTACAGTGTCTGCCACAAATGGAGAGGTACACGGTTTCAGTGAGTTATTTGATTTTTGATAATTCCCGCATGGCAACAGAAAAAAGGCTCTGTGGCTATTCTAGCCTCCTCTTCTCCTCCTCCTCCAGCTGTTTACATTTTGCCAGTGACAAAACTAAAATAAGAAGGCTGTAGCTTCTGATGGACGGGCTCTTCATTTTCAACCGAGCTGACGCTGACAAACAAAAATCCAAAATCGATGTTAATTCAATCCAAGTTTTAAAGCAAATCTGATGTCGACAAACCAATCTAAAGATCGATACTGATGCAATGTTTTTTTTTTTTTCTCTCCTGTGGTTTGCTTTCAACAGTCCTATTCAGTAATTACTGTAAAATATGCCATTCAAGATGTATCAAAATAAACCAGTTATTTTTGCTAGCACCATCAAAGCAAATAGCAACTAAAAGATAAATGAATGAATAAATAAATAAATGAAATTTATAAATAAATAATTTGCTATATTCCACATTTACTTGACAGCTTGCAATTTCCTGAGCATCAAAACCACTTCAGCTGTCTTTACTTTGAGCAGTTATCTCTGCTGTTTATATGACAACATAAATGAGACTCTTCAACGCAAACTGATAACGCATTACACTTCCAGAAATCATTTACCAATTTCTGCTGCAGTAGAATTTCTGTTTATTTATTTTTTTACAGAAGTATGCTCTGTGTTACAGTACATCTATCCTCTGCCAGTTGTCCAAATACCTATGAAAATAGACTTATACACTATGGTGTTACATACAGCAGTTATTTGTACATTTATGTGCTTATAAGTACATCAGAGAGAGAGAGAGAGAGAGAGAGAGAGAGAGAGAAAGAGAGAGAGAGAGAGACTATTGCTATTTTCTTACATGTAGAATGCCAAGGCCAGGCTGTATGACAGTATGACCCATTTTTGTCAATGGTGCATTGTTGGAAAAGCAGGGACGTGGATCAGGTAGTCTATTCTGCTTGGTTTTCTCAAGCTGTTCTTCATGCAACAATAACCTAGTAAAATAGCCCTCTGCACAAAAAGACAAAAGGCTTACATAACCTCAAGTCTTTTTTATTTTATTTTATTTTTATGGGTATGAACAGCACAGCAAGCAGGAGAAGAGTGCTCATATTCACACAAATGGGAAGTGAAGATAATGCACTTCCACTGGGACCGGTCCTTGCCTGGGGCTGGGCTGGGCTGGGTTGGGCTGAGCTGGGCTTGCTCCTGTGTTCGGTTTAATAGGCCAGCAGGAGCAGCCATGACCGTACACAGCACAGAGACCCTGTGAGCAGCACATTAATGTAATGGCCAAGGCCTGGACATTTATAATGCTGTTTGGGTCCACAGTGCAGATACACAGGCACTGTCCAATGAGAGGGTGGGGGTTGGTGGGGGGGGAGGGGGGTTGGGGGTGGGTAGGAGAAGGCTGCTGCTCCATTAGCTAATTGCTTTAGAATTGTGGCTGAAGACCTCTATTCTTTCTGTTTCTATTCACGAGGGCTTTCGTCTGCTTTTTTTTTCTTTTGCTGAAAGCTAACTGACCAGACTGGCGCACATCGACACAAGCCCGGGGGTGGTTTTCCAAGACAGCCGCAGACAGCTGTTAATAATTCAGGCCAGAAACCCTGAACACATTCTCACAGAAGACAACCATTTTCTCCTCCCAAATATCACGCGGTACCAAAAAACAAATGTGTCCTGGACATAAATTACTAAATAATTTTGCTTCAACAAGCATCCACACTGCACGAGATGACATTTACATAATTTCATAACGCTAGCTTTAATTGTGTCTGGCCTCTTGTCCAGTTCTCCCTTTTGCCTTCCACACTGTTTAGACAGAAGGGAAGTTAATCAGCAGCTATTAAAAGCCCATGTTCTATATTTTGATCAGGAAATAAGTCATTTTTGGGAGATTTTAGAGGTGTGTCATTTTGGGGGCCTTGGCAATGCCTTCAGTCATCATGTCTGGTGCCAGCTACACCTCATAACACCTTATATACCAGACCGGCTAAGCTCTTGCTCCGGGTTAAAAAATAAATAAATAAATAAATAAATGTTTATCAACCCTCACATGGCATTGTAGGCTATGATAGTAGAATCTCTCAGAATCTGTCACGTACAGAAACACAAAGCAGGGCTTCTCAATCCTGTTCCAGGTGATCCAGTTTAGCACATCCGATTCTACTAATTAGTAGCTCAATGAGATCACCTGGCAGTGGAATGAGGTGCGCTTCGTTAGGTTTGGAGTGAAAACCTACAGGACAGTAGATCCCCAGGAACAGGGTTGGGCAGCCCTGCTCTAGCTATTGAATGAGGTGTGCTTTGTTAGGATTTGAGTGAAAAGCTCCAGGACGGTAGATCTCCAGGAACAGGGTTGGGCAGCCCCACTCTAGCTGTTGAATGAGATGTGCTTCGTTTGGGTTGGAGTGAAAACCTGCAGGATGGTAGATATCCAGGAACGGGGTTGGGCAGCCCTGCTCTAGCTGTTGAATTAGGTGTGCTTTGTTTGGGTTGGAGTGAAAACCTACAGGACGGTAGATCTCCAGAAACAGGGTTTGGCAGCCCTGTCCTAGGGACAAGTCTGGGTTCAGCACTGACAAAAAAAACAAAAAACATTTAGAATCAGGTTAGCCTCAAAGGGAGTAATTACCGTCTGTGGTCACAACAGATGTGTCACTGCAAGGTCTCTCCTTGGGACCAAGCCAGAAAAGAGGCCTACTGCTTTAGAATACAAAGTAGAGGTAAACACAAGATATTAAAATTAAACCATGATAAGTGGACAAAGATGGAGTTTAAGGAAAAAGCAATGAGTCTTCATAAAACTCATTTTATCACCGATGCTTAACGTTAATTTGCAAATTACAGGTAAATTAACTACTAATGACATATGCTTATTTCAGTGGAAAATGTCACTGCATGTCCACAAAAAAAAAACCTTTTTTTATTTTTTATTATGTCATTAAGTATTATAAAAAGCATTTCATTTTCCTGACTAGACCAGGAAACAAATGACTAAGAAGACTTACCTCCCAGAAACAATTAGGTATACATAGATTTTGCCTTGTAACTATCATGAGCTATAATGAGATTTTGCTTTGATGGCATTATTTTGAGAATGTCAAACATAACCTATATGCTTCCAAATTCTAATTGGTCCCTACTCTTGACAATGATACCATTCTGAATAAATATACCACGAGACTAGAAATACTGAACAAGCATTTTTATCAGTGTAGACATTGAACCATTATGGCTGTAGATCAGCATGGCAGATATTAAGTAATAGGGTAGCCAAGAAAGTAATAATAGTTAACCTCTCTCAAGAGCACACAAGTGTAAGCGACTCATAAAATAAACATTTGGTGAAATGTTTGTCTCTTGCATGGATGCAGCAGCCTGCGGTCTTCCGGAACTTTCCGGAATTATCCGGAATGCATGCCCTACAAATGCAAGTTCGGAAAACCGACCGCTATCGCCACGCACTGTTCCGGAAACCGCGCATTCTCATTAATGTGCTCCCAACACACCTCCGTCCCCTTCTCAAAGCTTTAAACACGTTTTTATGCTAATTCATGTTGCCATCTGTGTTTAATTATCTACCGTTCCAATTTGGAAAGGGATGATTGCACAGGGTGGGACCATTATATCCCTTCCAGATCTAACAGGAAGTGACAAGTGAGGGGCGACATAGCTCAGGAGGTAAGAGCGGTTGTCTGGCCAGTCGGATGGTTGGCAGTTCGATCCCCCGCCCTGGGCGTGTCGAAGTGTCCCTGAGCAAGACACCTAACCCCTAATTGCTCCCAATGAGCTGATTGGTACCTTGCATGGCAGCCTTTCACTGTTGGTGTGTGAGCATGTGTGTGAATGGGTGAATGAGAGGCATCAATTGTAAAAGCACTATTTACAATTTAGGAATGTCCTGGAAAATATGCATTAGTGTGTCAGGTTTTCAGTACAGAGTCAGGACTGATCAAGTTATCTGTCCACTCATCGATTGACCCTGCAACCCACCAATGAACACAAAAATGTGTAATTGGCTATTCATACTCACAAAAGTAATTTTCAGTCATGTATTCTGTACCTAAAATAATCACATTTAATTTAAATATTGCATGCAGCCGTTTTCAGTCATGTATTCTGTATCTAAAATAATCACATTTAATTTAGATATTACATGCAGCCGTTACTTGGTTAAACTTAGTTGTAAGGCAGTGTACTGTACATGCATAGTAGTGATTTGATTCATGGCCACAATGTGCAATAATTTTTCCATTGCAATTTATTACTTCTACCACATGTAATGGGAAATACTGAAAGGTTAAATGACTCCCCCTTCATACCTCACTGAGTTACTTAATCATTTATAGAAAGCAGTTTTAACAATTTACTGTACCAGGAGTTGCATGCATTTATATGAAGTTACATTAACTTTGCAGTTAAACCTGAAAACTAAGTTATACTTGATCTTTAAAATTAATGTGTCACAGTCACATAATTTAATTTGAATAAGCATTTGCTTAAAATTACTACCACTTCTACAGTGTGGTGTATAAACTTAAATCTGACATACATTGACCAAATGCATATAAGACACAGGAAATTAGACTACATGCAGTGTTGTCCTTTGGTATCTGGGATACCAAAATCTGATGACAAGCTGTCCAGCTGGATGACGGCATTTGAAAAATAAGCACCCGGCACAGAGATCATAAGGGAAGACTGCCGTGTGTGTGAAGTGGTTTTGAATGCGCAAATGTGAATGTGACCTATGGGACGACATAGCTCAGGAGGTAAGAGCGGTTGTCTGGCCAGTCGGAGGGTTGTCGGTTCGATTCCCTGGCCTGGGAGTGTTGAAGTGTCCCTGAGCAAGACACCTAACCCCTAATTGCTCCCAACGAGCTGATTGGTACCTTGCATGGCAGCCTTTCACCATTGCTGTCTAAGTGTGTGTGAATGGGTGAATGAGAGGCATCAACTGTAAAGCGCCTTGGATATATAAATACATAGATGAAAGCGTACATGAAATACACAGATTTTTTTTATTTTATGTATTTATTTTTTTTGCCAATTCAGTCGTGATACCAATTCCACCGCGTGTATCACACAGTCCTGGTTGACGCGCTGTCCTCTGTCGGTCTGGGGAGGGCGTAGGCTACCGCGTGCCCCCCCTTCGATACGTGTGGAGTCGCCAGCCCGCTCGTTTTCACCCGACAGCGAGGCCCCGACGTGATTTTAAATCTTTCTTTGGGGGGTCCCCCCCCCTCGCCGAAAGGCCCAGAGCAGCGGGGAGACGATTTGTCGGAAAGAGAGATCCCCGAGGCCGCGGAGATGACTTTTCATCGATTCGCCTCGCTGCGTACGCCCCATGATTATAAAGCCGGGACGACTATAAAACCCCCCGAAATCAATGCTGCCCCTGCTTGCTCTGCGGAGGAGCCGACCAGAGCGATGTTTTCATTCATTTAGCCTCTCCGTTTCCTGTTTCCTGGAAACCCAGCCGACTCCGTAAATTAAAAATATTGAAAACACTTCTGTTGATAGAGCCTTTCTTTTTTTTTTTTTACATGCTAGGTTATATTAAATTGGCACTGTGTATATAGATTTATGGATTATAGCCCGACTCCTACTTCCACCCACATAAATGCATATACTGTACTATATACACACAAACACCTATGCAAAGGCAGATATTCTGAAAAAAAATATCGAGCATAATATTGCTATGTAAACTGGTTGGTTAAAATGTAATAAAAATGTCCCATAAATTAAATGTTGTGATTGTGTTATTACTATAACATGATTGTTCCTATGGGATGGGTATCATTTAACATTTTTAGGTTCTGCTTCTTTATTTCAATACCAATTCGAAATTTAGAGGCAATAACTTAACAAGTAAGCAGTGATAGAATTGTTTTGACATTGTTGTCAATCATGGCCTTATTATTAACTGTGGAAATCTCAAGAACATGAGTATGTCTGTAAATGGTTTTTAAGATTTGTCTTCAAAAAGAATGGCTGCATGTGACTAAATGACTAATGTGACTATATGACTAATGTCATAAAAGAAAATAAACATTTCAGATATTTTTATATATGCTGCTACAGCCTCCTTCATTTTCAAATAATGAGTCAATTATGTGATGTTGTTATATGACATGCTGTAATTTGTTTTTATTCATCCATAATGTATGCCACTTTAATTTCTAAAACAAACTAAAGCGTCTTTTCTGAAACAATTTTTTGTGAAGATAAAAGGAACATTCATATTCATCACGGTTAGAAATATGTTATGTACTGTTGTTTTAATCTGCAGAACTTCATGCTAAGGAATCTGTTTAGTTTCTCAGGTATCTGACTGGATGCAGTACTTTACAAAGCAAAAGTGCACATCTCTCTCTCTCTCTCTCTCTCTCTCTCTCTGTTGAAATGCATGTCCAGTCTGGCGGAATGTCTGCAGAAATATAGTTTATTTTTATTTTTATTAAACTTTTTTTTAGCGGTGGTGTTCCCATGATTCCCTGTCGTAGACATAGTAGGCGGCAGACGGGCATATTTCTTTTTATTCACAGGCTCTATTTATTTGGTGGCTCAATTTCTCATTCTTGTCAAACTCTCCTTAACTCCTCCCCCCCCCCGCCGCCGCCGCCGCCGCCGCTGAGCTCCACTGCCCCCGCTGATTAACAGGACCGCCTTAATGGCGGGCGGGCGCTTCATTGCCCATTTCATTGCTTGGTTATCTCTGTTTTTTGGCCCTTGTTTTATTGGCTGTGCCTGTCCATGACGCGCTCTCTCTCTCTCTCTCTCTCTCTCTCTCTCTCGCTCTCTCTCTCTCTCGTGTTCCAACGGCTGGAGTTGTCTGAGGACCGTTTATTCCGACTCTCGGCCCAGCGCGTACTGGATCCCTCTGGTTCTGTTTCTGGTCAGCGAGCAGCGGCAGGTTAACCATAGCAGCGCAGCCACGCTTGACGCTCTTACGTGCCACGCCCATACGTTCAGGCATGAGTAGACATTTTTTTTTTTTCCCCCACTGGATTTATTGATGCAGGGTGTCAGTGGAACCGTTGCCCATCGCCGCAGCGTAATAATATGGGCTTCCTCGGAATTAACCAATTTCTTCTTTATTCTTCGTTCTTCATTCTTCAACCGTGTTAACAAAGGCAGAAGCCGAATTCGCGGTCAAATATTTCCGCTCTCGCACGACCGCTTCACATTTCTCTGTTAGCATCGGGGTCTGTGAAGTGGATGCACATTTATGCACGCGAGATTTGCTTCAACAATCACAGGAGAAGCAGCGGGGAAGCGGGCTGGGAGGGCGGGACGAGATCGTCTCTCTCTTGGCAGTTCTGTCTTTAGGCCAGCCATCCTTAACGATGACATAATTATCTGCTCCAATGACAGATTATCAAAATTAGCTTAGCTCCTGAAAGTATGAGAGAGAGAGAGACAGAGAGAGAGAGAGAGAGAAACTTGGAATGCAGCTGACTTTTAATGAGGTAGCTGATGCGATGTCATATATGCAAGTCTAGCACATTGTCCTTCTTTAAAAACCATTAACATCATCATGTCTTATAGGAAACCCATTTTGAAAAGATGGTACCTTTGAGTTTTCTTGGCATTTGGATCTGCAAAATTAAAGTGAGAGAGAGAGAGATAGCAGGTTAGGCACTTGCTATTCTTCTTTACTTGATTGAATTTTTATTCACAATACTTGAATATTGAACATGACATATCATGTTATGATATTCATGGAACCATGAAAATATAGTTTTATCAATAAGTGCATAAAACGAAAGTCGCTTCAACGAATATTCTAGCATGCAGGGGAAACAATATTGCCGATACATATTCAATGACAGTTTTTCACAGATATACCATGCTTTCCCGCCACCCCCGCACTTCTGTATAGGCTATAATTTTCACACACACACAAAAAAATGCCCATTATGTCCTGTGAGGATTTTTCATGATTAACAGTGATTACAGAGAGCTTTGCAGAGCCAGTCAGCTAATGCTCGAACCTGCGGAAGTACCACTCAGGAGTCACCACTCAGCCGTTTGTGAGGTGTGGGGGTGTCCTCTGTACGATAGGTAAGGCAAAGTGTCCCTCGGACAGCTCACACCTGTTAATGGCCCGCACCTGTTAAACGCTCTCATTGTACCTTGGGGCTTATAGGGTGGCACACGGGTCAGCCCATTTATCCCCTACAGTGCCACACGTACAGGCGAAAGTGACAGAGAGGTGACTCAGTGTAATTCAAGGTAAAAAGAGGTTTTTTTTAAATAAATAAAAAATCAGAACACGAATCCATTTTTTATGGAACACTGTAAATGTAATAATGTATACCTTTAAGAAAAATAATACTCTGTTCTCTGGGGACTATAATTTTCTTCTGGATTTAATTTCTGTTCCTCTACCAGGTCTGAACCATATGGCCACTGATGACTGCCTGGTCTGATGCTTTACTTTTCCAGCTGGTTCACATAAAAAACCTACACATTAAAAATATGATGCTTAAAAATGTTTGAACCCATTTTGGGTCATGCAAGATGTAACACTGCTACTCTGCAAATACACAGAGCCAATGATACTGTACATTAGTGGGACTGTGTGTCTTGATTATGATTATGAGTCGAAATCTGGCAGACTACCTGCGATGAGCAAACATAATTTATTTCATTTCAATGTTTGAAAATTTCATCACGTGCAATGGTTTATTTATTGGAAGTTAGGCACCATGTGTGTTCCCAAGAATATATATATATATATAAGGGCAGCAAGGTGGTGCAGTGGATAGCACTGTTGCTTCATGGCATGAAGGTCCAGACAAGGAAGTCCAGCATAGTTGATGGTTTGAATCCTGTGCCTTTCTGTGTGGAGTTTGCACGTTCTCCCAGTGTCCCCTTGACTTTCCTCCGGGTACTCCACAATCCAAAGACGGATTAACTGGAGAGTATGAATGGTGTGCATGCGCCCTGCAATGGAACTGTCAAACTGTCCAGGGTGTATTCCTGACTCTCAGCCAATTCATGCTGGGATAGGCTCCAGCACCCTGCCCAGGAATAAGCGAGTATAGATAAGATGATGAATATATAGATATGTCCAGTGTACCATGACCATATCTTAGACATTGTAACTATATATTATATAATATAATATAATATATTATATATTATTATATCTGATAGTTACATGCGTTTTTATATAATATAATATTATATATTATTCTGGAACTATTCACTGGTTGGTTTCTGTTGAGAAGCACACATAATGATATTATAATGTACAGCGAAGAAACACTGGATTTCCACGGCAACATATTCATCAGGCTTTCCCTTTAAAGGGCACAAAGATTTTTGTGGCCAGTTAGAATGGATGAGACGGAACCAGGGTAAATGAAATTACATTTATCAGCGTGGAGCACGGTGCAGCACGGCGCGGCAGACACACTGCGATATAATCAACCGGATCTTCCCAAGAAGGTAAACACAATTCACGCCCCCCACTTCTGACGCATTTGTTATGGGAGCAATAATCATTTACAGTCCGTATTGTCAACCGTCCCGTGGCCGGTGCAATCAATTCCATTCTCAACGCGTCTCTGGTCCCCTCAACTGTGAAATTGCAGAACTGCATCAAAGGAGGAAAAATAAATTAAAAGTAGCGTCGTAATGTATAATGTCGTATGTGTGGCATGATGCTAAATTCTCATCCCATCACGCCTAACTAATATGCTGGCTAGATCTCGGAGGCTAGCCGGTTGGCCCATTTCCATAACTGAGGCGCGTGTATTTATCGCTTTTAGTTTGCACATAACTACAGGGCCCTGCGATAGATCGGCGGCCAGTCCAGAGTGCATTCCTGCCTCTCGCCCCAACGCATGCTGGGATAGGCTCCAGCACCCGCCGCGACCCTGCTCAGGATAAGCGGGTATAAATAATGGATGGACATATCTGCAGCTTGGCAACTGCCATCCCCGAAGGTTGGCAAGTCTAGTAATCAGGGCATAGTTCATTATTATTGATTGTGTGAGTGTATGTACTCATGCTTCTGTGACTGTGTAGTTGGTAAAAGTCGAGAACATGCACGTAGCACTGCACAGTAAAATGTCCAGTGCAGACCTGGGTCAAATACATATTTATTTTGGATTCAAATACTTTTATACGCTTTACTGATCTTGTCTGGTGTATTGGGACCAATGAAATACTCTCAAAAAGGGCAAACCCCGCCTTCTGGTTATATCGGAAGGCTCAGTTACACCAGGCAAAATCAATAGAGCACAGAAAAGTATTTGAATCCAAAACAAATACGCATTTGACCCGGGTCTGATCCAGTGTTAAATCAACTCTTACACTGTACGGTCCTGCTCTGGTCCAGTGTAGGCCCAGCTCATGTATTCCGCTCGAGTTGAATTGACACCGGACTTTTTTACGGTGTGCCTCCACACGTTTACTCAGACGGCTAGCCAGACCCGCGCGCCAGCGCCGTGGGTTACCTTTGCCCGCTCCTCCGGAGAACCGTTCACACATCGGAATTATTCAGCGACGGAGGGAAATGTCTCACTAATCCTGGATGACCTTGCATCTCCAGCGATGATGGATGTGATCTCACTTTTATTCATCGGCTCCCGGAATCCGCCCGGCGCGCCTTTCCCAGAGCCGTTAAATCTGTCACGTTGGCTCTCCGCGCACCAATCACTTACCCACAGCGGCGGCCTGCAGGGTCTCTTAGTCCCGTGGAATGTGGCCATGTTGAAGGGGTACAAGTATCGCTGTTGTAAATGGTACTGTGAGAGAAACTCAACTTCTTTCCTGCGCTTTCCAAAATAAAGGCACTGTGGAGGTACATTTGTGTTCTGGAACAAATTTACAAAATGTACCCAAGAGGTACAATGTTTGTACCTTTTAGCCACTTTTTTGTACTTGTTTTTTTTTCTGAGAGTGCATTTACTAAGCATTCTGTTGAAATGTTCACTGTTAAATGAACTCTTCCAGAGCACACACTGTCCCTATTGGGCTCATATGCAGTCTGTTAGAGGTGAACTAACACTGTACTGTTCACTGTGTATGAAATGGTCTGGCTGTTCGATGACCTGAGTCATGATTGGAGGGAATGAATTGGAAACTCTACAGGGAAGATTCATAAAAACTGAAATGAGGCGAACAATATATTTCGCGAAGCTGTTAAAAAAATAATTCAGATTGACAATAGCATTACGATGACAATAAGGTTAGTGGGGAGAAATCAGACATGACCATTTGAACACAGAGTGATGATCAGAAAGATCTAAGTCAGCGTTCTAGAACTCCATTGTTCCAGTTACCAGCGGTGACTGTTACACCAGCCTCAGAATTTTCAGTTAAGAACATTCTGATCACATATTTGTAACCTCACTACTTATTAAAGAGTTAATAATGCAGCATCATCTTTGTCCAGCTGGCAGGCACGGCAGTGGGTCCTGTTCAAGGACACAGGGCCAGATTTGTCAGTCCTCTGGCACCGTGGACCGACCTGGGCAGAGTTCAGATTGACCCTCAGCTCATTGCAACCCTGTCCACGGGTATTTATAGGAGATAATTTCAGCTATGAATAGTTTAAGTGTGTTGCCTGAGAGATCACACATCTAGAATTGGATTTTTAAAAAGGAGGACAGGGGGTTGGCAGGCATAGTATTATGAATATAATACTAGGCTATTTGTTTGTCATATGGTCTATGGAACGAGCTAAAATGAATCAGACATTTTCACACCAGGACCAATATTGTCCATCCCAAAAGATGAACTGTCCAGGAAGAGGTGAGCCTAATGTATCGCTTAATTCATTGCATTATTAATTAGGTACATGCTAGAATTGTTTTATTGTGCTGAAACCAATGCATTCAGTGACATGAAATGGCAAATATTTGATATTTCAACTGTGAAATTATGAAAGCCAAATTTCTCCGGGGCAATCATAAATTATCAATAGGCTAATCATCCTCAATCACTCACGCTTCATGGTAGTGAGTGACCATTTTTTTTTACATTTAATTTGTACTCCGTGAAAGATTCTCTGAGTTTCATAGGATAAAGTTTCAGTGCCTTCTTTCACCACACACACACACAAATACATGTACGCATCCACACACACATACATGCACACACACACACAGACACACACACACACACACCCAGACACACACACACACACACACACGCACACGCATGCACACACAAACACACTCATGCACACTTTATCACATATTTATGGATCGGATGGGCACGAAGAGAGATTTGTCTTTTCTTCTCTGAACGAAACAGACAGACCCGAGTGCTGGGAAACCAGACAATCAGCAGCTCGGGAGGAATGCTGCCGGTGTGCACAAGCACTCGGAGGACAAGCACGAGGAGAGGAAGAATGAGAAGGGATGTATTTAATGAGCAGCTGAGGGGCTCGTAGCAAATCCTACGCGCCGCTGTGTGTTCGGTTACGCTCCTCTTGTAAGGACCGAGGCGAGTAAACAAGACGACAGGATGGATCAACGGCACTTGTGCTTCATAGCTTGTGTAATTAACACCATTCCCAGAATGGAGGGTACG
Source organism: Anguilla rostrata (assembly GCF_018555375.3). NCBI lineage: Eukaryota > Metazoa > Chordata > Actinopteri > Anguilliformes > Anguillidae > Anguilla > Anguilla rostrata. The sequence continues at coordinate 69,509,802 of NC_057935.1, read as the reverse complement.
GTGACTTAGATATGCCGTTAGAATGCTACTGATAGAATAGTACAGGAAATCAAACGTATTATTCATATTTAAAATGAATGAAATGTAGTTGTTGCCCGTTGTTAGGAAAGAACTTGTTCACATCAGAAGTGTACAGATCTCTGAGAGGTGGAACACCTTTAATCATTCCAACAAAGCCTGTCTTGTTCCTGCTGAGCATGTGTCAGGTTCACTTGGGAAGAGGATGAAAGGCATCCCATAATTCTCAGCACAACTGGAAAACAAGAAGAAGAGACACCACAGCAAACGAGGACGTCAAAGAGCGGTAGTAATGCAGGAGTGGAATCAAGAATATCTGCTCACGTTGTAGACGACATTCAGCAAGGTCATTGGCTGACATTTGCCACAACACGGCCGCAGGATCCTGTCTTCCTGGGACTTTTATTACTTTTCATTTAAGAATTTCCCTCTATGCAGTCTGTTAGCCTTCTGTTTTTTTTTTGTTTTAATTTTACATTAAAAAAAAAAAATTGTATCTTCACTGGGGTGGCACAGTGGTTGGTACTCCGCTTTCGTCCCACAGTCCAAAGACATGCAGGTAGGCTAACTGGAGACTCTAAATTGCCCATAGGTATGAGCGTGTGACTAAATGGTGTGTGTGCCCTGAGAGAGATTGGCGACGTGTCCCGGGTGTATTCCTGCCTCTGGCCCAATCCACACCCGCTCTGGTACCCCCCGCAACACTGGCCAGGATAAGCGGATTAGATAATGGATGGAACCTGCCCAGGATAAGCGGGTTAAATAATGGACGGATGGATGCAGCTACACCAAGTTGCCTCCTCTCTTCCTTACACTACTCCAGTCCAGTAATGCACACCACTAGCAAATATATACTTTGTTATGATCCTCTTATAAATCTAGACATCATGTTGTTTTTTTCTTCTACAATGGTGACATGCTTTGAGTGAGAAACTGCAGTGTGTTTTTTTTTCTTTTTTTTTTCTCAATGATATTCTTGATTCTGCTTTTATTTAGACTCAGTGTTTTTGTGTGTCTGACAAGAAGGTTTGAGGGGTCACAAGCACCATGTGATTATGAATACAAACTCCATGCTGAGAGTTACACCCTAGCTACCATTCCTGCTCCCTGTATTATTTTGGGAGAGTCCAGGGGTGCGTAATCATATGGTACATTGCACCGGAAGAATATTTGTGTTTGCAGATGCCTGTTTCCACTTGAATGCATTTTCCAAATTAGAAATTAAACTTCCATCAGCAGAAAATGATCAACTAGGTTTGACTGTGCCCTGAAAGTAGAATTGGGGAACAGTTGATTTAAACTGTGCTTAAAGTGCATGTGGGTTGACAGTTTATGAGGACATTGAGGCAGGCTGAGGTCTGTGTTCAGGAACCTTGGCTGAAACAGTCGGTAGTCGTCGTCTGTGTTAATATTCATCATCAGTGACATGAAAGGGTGGCTTACCTGTCAGTCAGTTAATTATTTATGAATAATAAATAATATATTAACACGGAGAGATAAAAGATAATTATAAACTCAGCCATCTTTTAAATTTGAGAATTTCATGGTGAGATCTGCTTATATTTTTACGGTGTCAAGGGCAAAGGAAAAGGGTAAAACAAACTCAGCATACAAACTCTGCCAACCATTAAAAAAAATAAAAAATTAAGTAGAACTAATAGTCACCTTGCAAAACTCGAAATATTGCCTCCTCTCTTTTGCTGAAAACAGCTATCATAAAGGTGAGATGTGGTGGTCAGTAACAAGGTTATCGTCATTACAAGTTGGGGCACATTTGTGAGTTTAAGGTTCTTCTATGCAGCATGACTGAGCACCACAGCCATTGGAAAGTAGAACTTTCTTCACGCTACATTAGTCCAAAACATATTTAAATGTACCTTGGAGGCATACAGCACAATTCCTGTCAATACCGATAGATCTCAAGTTTCACTGAAATACTTCTGTCATTTTTTCATTGCAACCACTTACAAATAGGTGCATATAACAGTGTGAAGTTTATAAACACATCGTATCACAATAAATAATATATTATTTTCAATGCAATTTTCAGTCATTTTTCAAGGCATCCTGCTGAAGAGTGACAAAGGCTTTGAGATCAATTATGACTCAGCTGGGGATTCTATGGACATTATAATGGACATTCTAATCTCAAGGGCTTTGAAGGTAAAATGCAACAATAGATGTCAAAGTTTGAAGTGAATCATTCGTGACTCATAATTCCACATGGAATCATTAGACATGAATGATTCTGGGTGCAGCTGTTTTATATGGTACCAATGGACATTTCTACAGTCATTGTTAAGGTTTGTCAGTATGTGGAATAAGTGAATTAGCAACACAGACTTTTCAAACTAAGAAAAAAGAGAGAGAAAAAAGCATTTCTCCATTGTCTGCTGAAAGAGTACAGTCTGGCCAAAACTAGTTGGTGCACTCATAGTGAAAGAGTGAAGAACATAAGATAAAGTGATACAAAATCAAAAGGATTTTGTTGTGTAACCTTAGGGCAACCATGCCAGGCCAGTCCATGCCAAGCAATAGGATTTATTTATATGTAGACTGAATGCATGCATGCGTGCGTGTGTGTGTGTGTGTGCGCGCACATATATGCGCACAGCGAAGAACTATAGAAACATCGACAGCTCTTGGTCATTTAACATTCTCCATTAATTTACAACGCTTTTATTGCATGCATTTTATTTACAGAAAGGGTAGCATTTCGAAGTCGTAATTATGTCTAATTTCATTAGGTCAAATAATGGTTAAGATGGAAACCCATAAAAATGGATTGTGGAGGCTATTAAAACCTGGGAAATGGCTGGCTGTTATATTGCTAATGATGCATGAAATACGGCTTAAATCCTGAAGACAGTGAGAGAAAGTTGTTTTGTTTCATGTTCCCCCATCCAGCAGCTGAGATACTATTCGATGCTGAGCTCGTTGCAAAGAAATATGTTGAGTCAGAGGTGTCGTCAAAGATACCGGCAAAAAAAAAGTGGGAACAAATTAGTTTTATGTTTCAATTCAGTCTTCTCCTTTCGCCACCTACAAACTCCAGGAGCTCTTTAATCTAATTCATGCAACTTGGATCTACTTCATGACAGTGTAGAGTACTGTAAATAATGTCATCTCACAGGAATCTTCTAAAAAAAAAAAAAAAGCCATCTGATATTTTGCTGAGGGGTGAATGTTTGCTAGTTTCTTTTTTTTCCCCCTCCTGTGAAGAGATCTAGGCTCTGGGATTATGGTGGCCCGAAACAAGAACTGATCCCAAACTAGGGTGGGTGAGGGAGATGGGGGGGGGCGGGTGGGGGGCACGGGGGGGTTTGCAGAAGGACCGGGGAACCAGCACTACAGCAATACCACTGAAAAAGCTATTTGCACCCCTCTGCATCCTGCACAATTTTCATGTCTTTCAAAAAAAAAAAAAAAAAAACACCTAAATTGTGGGGGCCAGGGACGGTTGTGGCCCTAAATGACCTCACAGGCCATAAACGGCAGCTCTGTCCCTGTGCTTTCCACACGTGTACAGACAGCTACTGCTATTACAATTACACTTCTGCTGCACAGCAGTGCCCAAAGTTGAGTTTTCTCCATGTTTCCTCCATTTTAGAGAGAGAGAGAGAGAGAGAGAGAGAGAGAGAACTCTCAGAGTAAAATTATCAGTCTATGCCGTATGTCCAACAGACTGCATGCTGAATCACAAGGCTACAGAAACACTAGGAGCAGCTGCAATGCTAATTGTCTTGTATGCATATTGACAAAACTATGCTCCTATAACAAAAGGCTGGTTTTTATTATTTATTTCTCTCTTGTATTGCTTGTGAAGTGAAAGAAATCGTAAATGATCATCAATACCATAAATAAAGCCACTTTGATTCTGGTAGAACAGTACAAAGACAGTAAACAGATTGATAGTTTTTCTCTATCTATTAGACAGCACCAAAAAAACACCAACAGAACATTTAATACCATTAAGGAAAATCACATATAATAGCCAGCAAATGAGTTAAATTTGCAGACAACTGTTAACAGCCAGCGAGCGACCAAGGTATTGTCTGCTATGTTATTTAGCCAGTAGTGGGGCCACCTGCAAAGCAGGAGCTAAAATGTATTACCAAAAAGGACTGGTCTTTCAAAAAATTAAAAAAAAAGTATGTGAGGTTCTTAAATATATAAATCATATTTTAATAAAAAAATTGTTTGATCCTAAGGGTTAGGTGAAATCTTACGGGCTTAAGTTATGAATAAATGGCAATTGATGGCATTTTTTTTTTTAAATACCGTAACATAAAAAACAGCCTATTTTTGTGAAATCACAGTTGTTTTTAGTGGCCCTTATGCACCTACCTTACACGATAGGGGGATGAAATAGCCTCCACCCAGAGAAAACTTGAGAGAAGGAGAGAGAGAGAGGCAATCATCTGCGAGATTGTAATTACCCTCCATTTCGATCTGTGATCATATCCAGAGACAGGAAGAGACGTGCAGCGAGATTTCAAAACATTTAAGAGAGCCAGGGAATGAAAATTAAGGACATTGATCTGTCGCTTGTCCACCACAACTGTCCAGTTGAATTTGCTTTTCTTTATTTATTTATTTCGTTTGAAGGTGACCCATGGTACCATGAGGTGCTAGTTTAAGGTCTTCACCTGAACAGTGCAAAAGAAGATTGTCCAATGATTTACTGTCTATGAGAACAAAGGGCCCAAAAAAAAAAAAAAAATCATTACGGTTTCATCAAACTGAAGAATTCAAGCAAAGCTGACTTCTAATTAAGTTTTACAAACACCGACAGAAAAGATGCGGCGCAGTTAAACCAGGAGCACGATAAACGACCACAGAATGTAAATAAGGCGCATAAACCTCTGGGTGCAGCCTTTGGAGGTCACAGAGCGACTTCATGCACAACACGGTGTGCATTTGCCAGTTACGGAAAATTATGACATCAGACTGAAGCTTTGGAGGGGTGGGGGGGGCGGGGGGGTTAAGGGTGATATTAATCTATAGCCAATTAAATTCGGTATTTCAGCCTTAATGAAGCTACTTCTCAGTCTTGATCCTGCGGTCACACCATCTTTGACGACTTTACAATGGGAGCGAGCGATTCATTGCATCGATCCGTGTTTAGCCCATTAACACAAAAATTCTGAAAAACCGTTTTGGTAGTGTGGTTTAATCCCAAGAAAAGGTAAAACCTTTTTTATTCTGCCGTTAAAAGTCAATTTCCCTTAGGTCACCACATCTGTCTTATAAAACACAAATAGCTGCATTTGGATTTTATTTTACTTTTTTTCTTCTGCGCACAGGTTAACGGGGACTTTGCTCAGCCGGGCCCTCGTGATTTGCTTTGAAGTTAACGTTTTGCTGATGTACACTATATCAATCACCGAAGCAAATTTACAGAGCTAGCATTACTTTCTATTTGATTTTCCCATTTCGGTTTGCCTGAGAAGCCAATTATCACAGAAATAAGACTCCAATTCTGCAATTTTACTGGGTTATGTTATAGTGGGCAGTTTCCCCCCTGAGGTCTCGCCATCACTGGATTGAACAAAGATAACCGGCGAAAAGATGCTTAGACTAGACAAACAACCATCTTTGCTCGAGGACAGATTTCCGCACAATATGTACAAATAAATAAGCATTGTATTGAAACGTCTATCAGCGTTCAAGTGATTGTAAATCACTGACTGGTCAACGCTTAGTTTGTTCTTGCTTGAGCTTGCGTGTAGCTCAAATTACACATTTGTTGCTTCTTAATTAGGGGTCAAAGCTTACCCAGAGATTCAGCAATAGTCATGTCTCTTCCATCGCTTAGTCTAGTGGTCTAATAAATGTGTATCTTTTTTAAGTATGAAAAATCTTTGTAAAGGAAACTTTAGCTAAGATGTTTTAAGTATTCAAACCCGCAACCCTCTCGGCTCCAGTGACCTAACTGACACACCGCAACCTCTTAAACTCCTATTCCTACTGCAACTACAAATAATAATAACAACTTCAGAGGTATTCTGATTCCAATTCCCTTTCAACCCTTGATTTGCATGTAAATCATTCGGCATTCTCTGTCTGTTTCCGAATTCACAACGGTGTTTGATTGCTCAGGTTAAATGGATAAATGGCCATTGATGAAGCTTATTACTTAAAGTTAATGGTTTTTTTTGTACCTTTCTGACTTATTTTATTTTTTTACTGTCAATCTTATTGCCGTCATAAAGTACGCGCAGCGTAATTGCATTGAGTCGAGCTGGCGGAGAGAGGACTCTGGCACGGATCCAGCAGAGCGCAGTTAGAATGCTTTGTCCTCTGATGCCACTGATGTATGCAACGCATTCAAATCAATGCGCTCGGGAGGCTAATGGCGGTGCGCGGAATCAAACGCACGCAGAGCCGTGCAGTTTTGAGCGGGAACGCATCCCGTTTATTGAGTTCTTTAATGCAGGCTCGCCGCGGAAAGGCATTCGGAGTTCCGCACACTCAGGACCTTGTAGAGTCCTTGATTGCCTGCCAAAGCAAAATAAACCTTGAGGTTAAGCAAGCAGAAATCCGAACGGGGACACGAAAATGCTCTTGGGTTTTGAGCACATGAGAGAACACGATTAGCACAAGCCCTTAAGGCATAATGTGTGTAAACTAGCAGGAAAAGTTACATTCATATATTGAAAAAATAAAAAATAAAAAATAAAAATATATAAAATGATACTGAAAAGAAAGTGAAATTCATGCTATTGTATAAATTCTGCTATTTTAATGTCATAACCCTAATGTCATTTCCTTGCAATAAAAAAATATTTTTCAAAGCAGCTAGGCTACTAATTTCAGCAATTCAAAGTACTCTTTTCATCAGTATCAAGAGCTGAAATTGGTGCTTAGCTGTACGTCATTGTGGTACACAATGAACCCAATTCTTTGGAAAATATAGCATTTAGTAATTGGTAAAAGCTGGCATTGGTAACTAAAAAAATAAAGCAATAGCAACAACAGTGGTTGCCACAAATGTATATGCCATAAAATGCATTGAATAGGCAAAAAAGGAACTTGATGTGCATACGCAGTTTGATATGGCTCTGGGCCACCTTGACCGGAGGTGGCAGGGGGCAGGGGGCAGGGGGCAAGGAACATGACTGCCAAGGGGGATTTATTTTCACTCACTGGTCAATGGGCTTGGGGTGACCTTGACTTTGTGGTGGGAGGGAGTGGGCACAGGGGCATAGAATTGTCAAGGACAGTGATGCAGCTTCCAAAGCTCTGCTGCTCTTAACCCTTTGAAGAGTAGCTTTTCTTGGAATGTTTTTATTTCTTCTTCTCCTTCAAATTTCTAAGTCAGTGTTCTAGAATTCCTTTGCATTCAGTTGCCAGTAGGGATTGTTACATCAGCGTTAGAATGTTCAGTGAAAAATGTTCTAATCACACATTTGTGATATTATAAATTGTTACTATTGATGTATAATAGTGAATTGAAATGTCTTTTTAAGTGACTATTCAGTTGTTTCAGTAGTTAACTAAAACAAAGGTAAATGTTATACGTATATACATTAAAATACTGTTTCAGGCAAAATTACCTTAAAACAGAGAGAGATACAGTGCACTTGAAAAAGTGTCTTTCTCGAATGAAGCACTTTGTAAAGAACTGTCATGAAAAAAAACACTTCTCATCTTTGATTTAAGCTAAAACAGATTTTCAACAAAGCAAGAAATCTCTAATAAATCTAAAATTAACTGGCAAAAATTTCAATATTGAATGTTATTAAATTATTTACATTATATGTTGGTCACATACTGTTCTACACAAGGTGCTAAACTCATGCATACCCAACAAAGACAGACACACACTTGTGAAATAAATTCTGTAGCGGTGTACAACATGCAAAAAAGAAAAAAAAAAGAAAAAAGCTGCAAGACTAAGGTGAATGACACAATAAGAGAGATGCAATTTTATTAATGCATTATTGAATCATTGTTAAATACTATCAAATTTAATAAACGGGAAGGCTTTCTGCAGAACGGACCTCTGTTCAATTTATATGTGTGCACTTAGATGCAGACTGTTAACTACGAGACTGAGAGCCTCATAAATGATAAATGAATTCCTCCATAAACACCCAATCAGGCTTTTCAGCTATCTAATTTGGATTCAGATGAATGCTGAAACTTTGAGTCTGCATTAATCAATTGTCAGTTTTGCGGAATAACTGACAGTGATCCATTCTAATCCAATGATGCATTCCGACGCTCCCTTTTAATCACACAAGAATTTATGTACGTCTCCCGCTATTTTCAGTATTTAATATATACGTATGTTTTTCTCTGCCTTGTATTTTTTTTGAAGATTGCATTACTACTGAATTTATTTTAGCCACCATATAAATCATGGGAAATGACAATGAGAATTTTATTGCTCAGAATTTCTGGCCCAAATTATTAACGCATCAAATGCACTTTTACATAACAGAGAATGACCAGTTTAAAAAATGCAAGTGCATGTTATAAGATGGAAATCTGAGTTTAAATATTGCTTTAAAGAGGAAAGAACAGAAATGCAGTAATAATTTGGACGTTTTTTTTTTTGTTTTTTTTTCCCCAATACTGCTATGGTGGGTGAATTCTCGGGGGGGTTATTCAAGGCTTAGTCTATAGTTTGTCCTTGACTTTAAGTAACACCGCTCGACAAGTGCTTTTATGATTCCCAATTGAGAGTCTGGCTGTCGCGCGGATTTACAGCGGTTCAGAAAAAGTTAGATTTGTCTGGCAAAGTCAAAGGGGGAAAAAAAACAAAAAACAAAGAAAGGTCTGGATTTCTCTGTTGTGCATGCTGATGGAAAAATCTCAGCGAGTTCCAGCATTCAGGATTGTTTTTTTATTTTTTTTTATGACTTTTTTTCCAGTTTAATTCGGCTTCTGAAAGTGGAGCCGAGAGCGACCGGTCCAGAGGGCCCTCGAGCTCAAAGCTCATGCCGTGGGTCTTTTGGTTTTAATTAGTGGTGATGACTGAAATAAATGCCAATGTTGTTAGCCTTACGAGAGGACATGATCAAGGAAGGGCCTCCTGCATGGTTTAAAGTTATTAGAATGGAATTTAATTTTTATTTATTATTTATTTATTTATTATAATTTCTTTTGTAATGGGAATTTTTTTAACTGGCCAAAAATAACATAAGATAACAAAGCATAACATAACATAACATAATGAGAAGAACAGGCTAGTCACGCCTAACGTTTCTCACCGTTTTCCTACCACTAGTACCTAGTGCTTGGTTTACCGACAACCAGATAGTATCTAGCACCACATCAAGCGTCGTTTTGAAAACCCCTAAAACCGTAGAGCATGTAGTAACTAACTAACTACGGTTTAAGGTATGTAAAAATATTACCGATTATAAGGACAGAAATTGCTCTTCACGTGAATAATTTATTGAGCAGGACAACTTGATACTTTGGGAAAAATGAGTTACAAAAAGTGCCCCCCCCCCGACCTTTTGACCTAAGCGCAATAGTTAATGGATGGAGGGGTGGTTTGACAGTTACAGAGATTACAGTGATGCAATCAACTGCATTTGTAATGGCACCAGTGAGCCAAGTGGAAGGTTAATCAAGTGTAAATAAATCCCTTCATTGTATTCAGGAGCACATGGTGCATAATGTAGAAACTGGAGACAAAAACAAACACTATGCTGCAACTGAAAACATATCAAACATGTTTCATGATTTAAAAAAATAAATATCCAGATGTCTTTATGGCAAGCACGGTGTAACCAGCAATAGGGAATTTTCTCTAAATGAGGAGTACAGTAAGTGGTTTATTGTGTATCCTCATTGTCTGGATATTGGAATGGACAGTACCAATTTGCAGCCTGTTTTGGCAGTGCGAGACGTTTGAACTGAAGGCAGGCAGCCAATGGAAACCATTAAAAGTCACTCAAAAGTGGTGTGGCATGTGTGGATTCTGTCTGGTTAACGGTAGGGTGGGCAGCAACCAATCACAGTGGCCTGAAAAATAAAAATCCACACATTGTGTCCATGGTAATAACCCCCCCCCCCCCCCCCACAGCAACCCCTGCCCCGGTGTGCAATCACAATTTAGCTCCCCCCCCATCTCCAATATCTCATTCTCCACCCCCCCCCCACCCCCCACCGCCCAATGCCTGTGCTTGATTGCATCCCATTCCCTCCCCCTGTCTGCAATCTTACCCAGGGCAGCACAAAGACTAGAGTGGTGGGGATTATGCTGTGTGAACCAGCCAGAGCCTGACAGCTCTGCAACAATCCCCTGAACCAAGCCTTGAGGTCAAGGCGTTGGCTTCAGTGTGATATCTGAACCAGCCAGCTTTTTCGCCAAGAAGAAGGAACATGAGTTCCGTCACTGACAGCATGTGGCCGAGAGACGCCATGAAGCCACAGGGCCAGCTGTTCCATAGGGTGCCAAATGACACCACTCCCATAGTGCTCAGCAGGTCCCCGTCTTCAGCCACAAAGTATAGGCTAAGAGTCAAACAACCTCGTTGCTTGACTTAACGAGATTTTTACACTAACGATAACGGCCACTTATTTCAATGTATAGATATCAGGACGGAGTGTAGCACAGTGGGTAAGGAACCGAAAAGTAACCGAAAGGTCGTAGGTTTGATTCCCGGGTAGGACACTGCCGTTGTACCCTTGAGCAAGGTACTTAACCGAAATTTCTTCAGTATATATCCAGCTGTATAAATGGATACAATGTAAAAATGCTATGTAAAAGTTGTGTAAGTCGCTCTGGATAAGAGCGTCTGCTAAATGCCTGTAATGTAATGTAATGTAATATCATTCTAACTAATACGGCCGTGGCTTAGGAGAGTGCATCTTGATTGACCAACTGAGGTGACTATGGCTAGGATGTGTATGTCATTGGGAGAAAATAGGCACACGTATGTTTAGGAATAAACATTTAGGAAAGCATGAGGATGCAGGATGCTGGGCCTGGTAGTTGAGTGGCCCGAAGGTCTCTGTTGCAATTGGAGAAATTGGCAAATGGACCCTCTTGTTCCATCCATCCATCCATCCGTTATCTATACCCGCTTATCCTGAGCAGAGTCATGGGGGGTGCTGGAGCCTATCCCAGCGTGCATTGGGCGAGAGGCAGGAATAACCATCTTATTCCCCTTCTCTACTTTCAATTCATTCACATGAATGCCAACTTGCTGGAAACTCCTATTGATCAAATTTCCTGCTAAAATAAATAAATAAACAAGTAAATCAACTGTAGTTATTTGGCGCGTGTTGATAAAGGAAGCCCCCCCCCCCTCCCCCAGTACACTTTATTAACCGAGATTTTCTCCCGAACTTTCATCTCCATCACCGTGCCTCGTTCCCCGGCGAGACAGAGCTCTGGTAATTGAGTTGTGTCTTCTCTGTGTGGCGGTGCTCTCTCCCCCAAACCACCTCATTTAAAAAAGCAAAAAACAAAACTTGACTCTTTAATTACGCATTGTTGCTTGCTGCAGGGGACTCGCCTTCGGTGCTGGTGCTGTTGCTGGTGGTGGTGGTGGGGGCCTTCTGCCCTCCCTATCTGTGCAATCTCGCACTAATTACAGTCTGATGGAGAGAAGCGGAAGCACGCCGCAGAGAGGATAAACATCCTGTAGGCGGCTGATTGGGGGTAACTAATGTTTGTCAGGGTGAGTCTTAACATCACCCTGCGCATTTCTTTCTTGCCTTTTGATGTTTGGATTTCACAAGTATTGAATAAAGACTGTATAAATACTTTATGTGTGCGCAAATGGCTTTTGAATGTTTTCCTTATAATTGAACTTTTAACATCTGTTGGACACCCGACATCATTTCAATTTGCAGCCAGTCGATCGTTGTTTATGTTTGGAAAACATTGCATGGGTCAGACATGGCTGTGAAGTTAGAAAACTGCTGGCTAAAATTAAAAATGTGGCACTGCTCTCAAACCTTAAGATCTTCATTAATTATCTCTATACATGTTTAGTTTATGAAGTATAAGACATTTATGTCACCTAAAAGTTATTAACCCTTTATAGTGTACAATCACGAATAAGTGATCATAATGTTCTTAACTGAACATTCTATTGCTAATGTAACAATCACTAATGGTAATCAAAAGCAATGGAGTTCTAGAACACTGACTAGAAAAAAGACATCACAGAAAACATATACCTCAAAGGGTTAATATGTGAATAGCTGTATGTGTTCGCAGTTTGCAGCAAGTGTGGGTTAGCGGCTAGATCAACACAGGATGGGACACTTACAGTATAGAGATAGCTTCCTGCTACCATGCTGTCCAATGTCCGCCATCACTTCCTGCATTGTTGGCAGAACATCTGTTTTATAGGCCCACAGGTCAAGTTCAAAACGATGCAGACAGGACTTATTGCCGAAGTTATCCTCGTCCATTTGGCCGTAAGACCTTTTTACGCGAATGTGGACGGTCAAATTTTTAAAATAACGGCCGTTTTGTAAACCGCTTGTGGATTCGACCACAGAGAAGAAGAAGAAAAAAAAGAAGCCAGGAGGCGATAGACCAGATATTTCAGCAGGATGAATCAGCATCTCCTGCTCAGCGATGTTCAGGTCCTGGAAGCACGAGCTCTTTAATTAAACGGACTAACCGAGCTTTGACCCGTGGAGACATTAAACATCCATTACGGCTCTACGGGAGAAAAGCAGCGAGGAAGAAAAGGGGGAGGAGGAAGAAATACATTGTCATGTAAGAGACAGCCGGAGCAGGGCTTCACACAGCAGTCATCGCCGTGCCGAAAGCACCGGGGCTGCAGTAATAAGATCAGAGTCCCCACCTCTCCAGGCTGACAGCCTGGTCTTAGTCCATTACTTTAATGACCGGAGGCCCTTTTCATGTGACTGGAGGTTGATGGGGGCAGTATATCTGATATTTCTCCGCTCTCTGCCTTGGGTTAGCGGCGGTGCGGTGGAGTAGCAGAGCGTGATGGTGCAGACGAGGCGGGGGGGGGGGAGACGTCGCCTCTGTGCTGGGGAGCGAAGGGGCGGAGCTCTGGAGGGGACGCTTGTGATGGCTGCACGTCCTGGGGCATCGCAACATTCAATCAATCAGCCGTCTGCCACGCTAGCCTGCTAACCCAGGACCGATTGCATGGCCTACTGTACACCTTGCCGTTTACACACTGTCATTAATAAGCTCGTATATCCATGCTCGGTGGAGTAACAGCTTGCTCACTGTGTCAGGTCCACACTGCTGAAGAATGCATATGTAATATTAATAACGTCATACTAACACTACCATTGCACCTTCCGTCATTCCGTCAGAATGCCAGCATGTTAGCATGTGTCTGTATATAGCATCTCTGAAATCTGAAAATCTCACGAAGCAGTAATCTGTTGCAAGTAGGAATGGTTTTCATGGTTTGGGCGAGGCCTCTTAGCCCAAGAGAAGGCAAATCTTAACGCTATAGCAGACAATAACATTCCAGACAACAGTTTGGTGAGGTCCATATAGAAATGGTTTTGTCGGTGTGGAAGAACGTGATTGGCCCGCACAGAGCCCTGACCTCATCCAACACCTTTGGGATCAACTGGATTGCCAACTATGAGCCAGGCCTAATGGCCGACTCAGGGCCCAATCTCACTGATGCCCTCCTGCTGAATGGAAGCAGATCCCTGCAGCAACGCTCCAGCATCTATTATAAAGCCTTCCCAGAAGAGTGGAAGTTGTTATAGCAGCAAAGGGTGGACCAACCTAATTTTGGATGAGATGTTTTCAGTTGTCCCCATACGTTTGTGTATTCATTAGTCCAAGGCCTTAGTCATTGTTGAACTGTAGACACGGGCCATTTTGTCTCAGAGTGATGAGAGACCTGCCATCTCAGATATCAAAGAGCTTTTAGTAACATCACCCTTTTACATTGCAGGCCAGAGTGACTTACACATTTTTCTCAGTTCCCAGTTACTCACTAAATCCATTTATACGGCACGATATTTTACTGAAGGAATGCAGGATGCAACTTGCTCAAGTGTACAATGGCAATCCCTGCCTGGGGATTGAACCTGCAACCTTTAGGTTTCCAGCTCAATTACCTAACCATTACACCACACCGCTGCCCTTCATTCACCTCAGAGCTTACTGGCCGCCTGCTTGCAGGACACCATTTCTGAAGTGCCACAAACCGAACAACGTTATTATATATTCGCTCAGAATATAGATTGAGGGCGAGGAGATGGGGAGGAAATCAATTTCCATAATGATAACCCATTTGATCAGAACAAATTTGTTAGACACAGACTCAGGAAAAGAATAAGAAAAAAAAAAAGACAGAAATTTCTGCTGTCACTTTTCAACCTCTCTGTCGCTATGCTTATCTGTGTCACCTCGGCGCGAAGTGTAATCTCCCCTAAATGTTTTCATCAAACTGCCCGGGCCTCGCACATCCAAACGCCCAATCTGATATATTCGAGTCGCCGTATAATAAGAATGCCTTCTACATCTCATTTTCTTTTATTTATTTATTTATTTTTTTTTTACGCCACTCTTGAAAAAGGCCAGAACCGAGGAAAGGATAAATTTGCGATAAAAACCGGCGAGTCAATCTCCCGTTCCCCTTTTTATCGACCCATTATGGAACCGGTGACCCGGGCGGACGCCGAACCCGCAAATTACGTTCGACTTTGAAAAGCCCGCAGGGGCGCGTAATTACAAGTGAGGCTGACGATTCTCGACGGAGTGACGGAGACGCCGTGGATAGCGAAGGCACGCCAATCATCCGCGCGGTGCACTTTATGCACAAAGGGGACGCTGGGAAAATAACTGCCATTTTTTGGAATGTTGACTGCGCCGGACCGGATGGACAGACGAGGGGCAGCCACCATTTTAAGGTGTGTTCAGGGGGTTCGGTATTCACGTGTGACATGCACTTCACACCTGGAAAAAAAAGGGAAATGTATTTTCGCCGCTATTTTAAGCTGCGGATGGCGGTTTGTTAAAACGAACAAGCACACTGAAAAGTTAAACAGCCATTGTAAATAGCTTTGAATGGCTCCACGAGATTCAGTTTTTACCGGAATTTTCAGCGTTGGTAATGTCATGCAGAGGATAATGGAACATTTCACAAGATTTTTATTTATTTTATTTTATTTATTTTTTATTTTTTCTTTCTGGCTGAAGAGACTGCGGGGCTTGTTTCATTTTGCTCTCTGCCAGCTCAGCTCCCTGCTCACTATTAAATTTGTCGAGATTTGAAATCCAGCCAAAAGCCAGCACAAATACAGAATAACAGCCAGCAAATTCTAAAATATTTTGAGTACATTCTTAGCGTGACTGGTTGCTCTATAAATATATAAACAGTAGCCACTCCCTGAGGCATTTAAAACCAAATAATGGAACACAAAGTTGCCCATTTCAATAGAAATGTAAAATAAATAAATCAATAGATTTTATTTATTTAAAGCTTGTATCAGGGAAGTGTTATCCATGGCATGCCTATGCTAACTGTATGCTGTCCCTGTGGTGTCTTTATATTGGCAGAGACAGAGCGTGTTATTTTCAGTGATGCAGTCTTCAGTGTGCTCTAGTGCACAACAGTTGCAATCATTTTTGAACAATGTTTGATTTTTATTTTCAGTTCCTCCTTTTCAAAGAAAATAACCAACTCACCATCAAGGTCCTCCAAATCCGTCACTCTTCCGTATACTACTTGTGATAGAAGATTCAAGTTCAAGGAGTTTTTTTTTTTGGTTTTGTTTGTTTTTTTTTGTGAGAAAATTAAACCAGCTGAACTTTGCCCAAAAGAAGCTCATGACGAAGGACCGTCCTCAGATGAAGTTGCTTTGAGAACTCGGTCTGATAGGTATTCAATGACTGCAGACTATAAGCATCCTCACTTCATATCAGTGAAATGTACTGTATGGACACACCAATGTGATAGAAAACCATTAATTTAGTTCTGAGAAATCATTATTTGTCAACGATAGGATCTAATGGAGTAATGCAGTGCCTTTTTCCTTTGGAAGAACAGGATAACGAGCAGTATTGAACATTGAACGTTTCTGCTTGACTCCCATGGATTAATTTGTTGATAATGAACCTATTTTCTCGGTTTAATTGGAAAATGATCACATTTTCTGGCATTCCCCTGTTAGCAGTTTATTCTAATTATTCATTAAGACAGATTTTTTTCATTGCTGTAATGATAACATGGGGTATCACCTTTTCTGACACAAAGCCAGACCAGCATTACCCTTCAGCTGCACCGATACTTTAAATCAGGGGTGCTCAACTCCAGTCCTGGAGAGCCAATGTGTGTCCTGGTTTTTGTTCCAACCCCACAGCTCTATACACCAGCACTGGTTCACTCCTATTTCAGACCACAGAAACATTCTCAACACGGATACATGGAAATTCCGCAGCTATAGTTCATGATTTTACTAAAAAAAACATCTGGCAAAATAAATAATTGGGGCTAATTAAATAGTTTTGGGCTAAGGTTGGAGTGAAATCCTGAAATGGATTAGCCCTCACTGTGCACCCCTGCTTTAAATGGACATCTGTCAGGATGAATACCCCCCAAAAGAACACTAATTCAAATCAGCCACACACGTATATAATTAGAACTAAAATACCTGCAGCACAATAACATCCAGGAAAAATAATAACAATATAATAATAATATTCTGTTTGCGTGTGTAGAGATGATTCCCCAACAGCTGTCATAACAGCTTAGAAAATAATACAGCCCAAAGGAAAGCTTATGATTGAAGTCTTATCAACTATCAAACTATGCTAATGACACATGGTTAAATATTTTTATGATTAGACATAAGTGGCTTCAGTCCAGGATGCTAAATGTTGTTGTGCTAGACTATGCCTAGAAATAAATAGGATTTAAGTTGCTCAGCATGAAAGTCCCTGTGATTTTTGTCGAATCTACTCTTCCAGGCCAGCGGTGCTAGTGACAATCGATAGAGCAGAGATGCTGCCAAGATCTGTGGGCTCATTGCAATCACTTTTTTTTTTTTTTTACCTCCTTACATCCTTTCCTTGTGTCCTTTTCTTGCTCCACGGCTCCACCCATTGGAGGATCAAGTAAAGGAAGTGAGGAAAGGACGTGAGGATGGAGGAATCTAGGAAACGTCTGTTAGGCAAACGGAACGTCCTTGTTTGGTCAAGTGTCGGCTTGAAGCCACGTCAAAGATCTCACTGACCTGACAGTTAAAGCTGGCTGCCCAGTGACAGTAGTTGATGCACATTCTCACAGGAAAGGGTTCCAAGTTGAGAAATCTTATCTAGTTTAAATGTTCTTTGTCAGAAAAAAGAAAAGGTTCAATCTGGCAGCTTTCACACTTTTCACACCTACCATAAAAGGTTCCATACAGAATCGAGAAGGGTTCCTCAACACAGACAAGCCAAAGAACCCCTTTTCTGAGAATGCAAATAATCAGACAAAGGATTATGTAACGGATTAGGTAATACAAAACTTCAGTAGTTTATAGATGGTGTTGAAAACACAATTGAAGTGGACCAACAGGAGACAAGTCCCAGGAGTTAGTGAGCACACAGAGATTGGGACTGAAGCAGTATGGCATTAGTCTTATTCAGTCCAGCAAGTATGGGAGGTCTGGGGTGAAACCCACGCTAGACTCACAGTACACTGAAATTGCTCAGATGTGTATTATCAGAGCATGAAAATGTAACAAAATAAGCAGGTATCATGCAGAAAAATCCCAGCTCTGTTTGTTGAGGAAAATAAGAAATGGTTTCAATAACATTTGCTTTACAAAACTGGGCTGACACATAGGCTCACTATTCAGGCAAAGCTTTTCTCAAGTGAACGCTGGTAAGGAGAAGAAGTTGCACAGACTTTTAAACCACTAATTAAGTAAACACTTCATACTTGTTGAGTGGTTGCTTCAAAATGAAGTGCTTCAGTCATGCACTTGCACACATATTCACATCATGCATAATCAGACTATGATAATGGTCAAATTATCCAAAAATGTCTATTGTTGCTGTGTAATTAACTGCCACTTGTCACAGCTTGTCACCAGCTGTGCCTGCTGTTAAAACAATAATCTAGGTTTCTATTGAATCACCCAAATCAGCTTTCTCAGAAAAGCTCTTAACCTCCGAGAAAAGACAAAAATAAGTTAAAAAAAAATAAAATAAAATCTTAACCCTGTTATAGGAATAATCAGTCAATTACGGCCACCTTAATTTCATTTCCTGGATTGTGTCTTGAAAATTCTTCTGGGAATTGTAGTTTTTCTGTTATTGCTCCACACAAAAAGAAAAACTGCTCACAGCACAGACTGCCCTGCACACTCTTACAGAACAGTAATATTGCAATACATATCTTCTAATATGGATTTGAATCCTCATCAGTATTCAGAACATTGTTTTGCAATTAGATATTTCTGTTAGAATTTCTAAACGCCCGCCAAACTCCCTGGTTTGAATTTTCCAGCCAGACACCCAAGGGTTGACCCTTAACTGTTGCCAGAACATCCCTGAGACGGCATCTGCTTAAAATTTGAATATGTTTGCAATATGATTTCGGTAATGAGTTCATATCTCAGAGTCTGCTGGATTAAGACTAAAGGTACTGTATATTCATTTCTCCTTAAGAAAAAAATAAGCCCACTAAATAAATAACTGAACCTTAGCTTGCCGCTTTTCCTTCTGACCCTGTGTAGGCACGTGTGGCCTTCGTTGACTCATCGACAGAATATGCAGTTGGTACCTCCCTGCATTTCCCGAGTCAAAGAGGCCTAAGGAAGCATCTCTTTATTGAGACACTACAGGTCATTGGATATTGAGAGAATAAAGTGTTGCCTTAAGTGATTCCTCAGTCCTGCGGTCTCCTTCTTTGCCATGGCAAGGCTGGGGACTGAAAAGCATGGCCACCGGGGGGCCTTTCTCTCACATGAGCCTGTGGTGGCATCAGTGGAAATCGGGTCACATCTTCAGTAGCAGAGCCAGGAGATGAGGCCCCAAGGCCCTTCAGAGAAAGGACACGACGGGGGTCAGTGGAGAGCTGGGCGGGTTCTTCCTTTTTCAAGTGGAATTTCATTTGGCTTTCAAAGCACAAACTTGCGCATGCAAACACACACACACAAGCATATGCACATGTATGCACGCGCACACACACACACACACACACACACACAAGCATACACACTCACAAGCATATGCACACACACGCACACACATACACACACACATACACACGTGCGCACATGCACACACACACACACTCACACACACACATACAGCACATGCATGCATTCACACATATGCGCACTTGCACACACACACAGACACACAGACACACACGTACGAACACATACACTTTGCAAATGGCTCTCTGAGGCTTCATGTCCCATTTCTCACTCTATATGCTCTGGTTTGTCTAATGGAACTCACAGCTTATTCTAGTCCATTGACCACAGAATCTCAACAGCTCCACTGGCTATGCTAGTAAATTCCTTTCACATTTCCCCAAACAAGCAGCACCTCCCGTGATACAGAAAGATGGATATTCATAAAAATAAAAAACTGCTATTTCTGTTCTGTGGATTATCAACAGCTGTTGAAAAACAAAACACAAAAAAAAATAGAAAACAAAATGTAAAAAGCTGTTTTTATATGAAGGGTTTGCAAATGATGGGTTACATGCTCAGTATAAAACCTGAAAAAGGATATCTGGGTGTCCACTTATATTATACATATCTTGCATTCTGTCACATTCTGAAAAATAAGAGTGTTTTAAAACCCACATGTAAGGAGAACAGAACCAACAGGCCACTATAAAAATAAAATTTGGAGGATTCAGTCCACCTCTCGTTCTGCTGTACAGATAATTATAATGGACCCATGAGTGTGCAAATAGCCCCCACCACCCCCTGACCTCCCCCTGACCGCCTTTTTTTCGGATTTGGACGAACACTTCTGTTGTTGCCTCGAGCACAATCCCTGCTCTGCTCCATCACATACCCAGCTGCAAATGTGCACTTGAATGGATATTTTAAATGGATGATGGTAATAGGCAACTCTAGATGCTTCCAAGGAGTTTTTGTCTGACTTACTTTTTTCAGAAACAGGAGTGGTCGTGGGGGTGGGGGTAGCAGTTGGGTCTGCCTGTAGGAGGCTGTTCAGGTCCGGGTTGGGAAGGCCTGTTTGATTTTATTGCTAATGCATTAATAAAATATACAGCCACCAAAAGTGATACTTACTACCTCAGTGCTTGGCATTGAGCATTAAATGAGATGAGAGGGGTGATGGCTAGAGTTCTCTCCTGCTCAAGTGATGCATTATATATGCACTGAGCAGTAAATCGTTTTATCTATCTATCTATCTATCTATCTATCTATCTATCTATCTATCTATCTATCTATCTATCTATCTATCTATCTATCTATCTATCTATCTGTCTGTCTGTCTGTCTGTCTGTCTGTCTGTCTTCTCCAATGATGATAAATATGAAATGCAATGCCTATCCCTCAAATAAGTGTTTCATTTCATATTTATCACCAGTTAATATCTGCTTGAGCGTGAGGGCGCTCAGCATTCCGTAGGTGTCTTAAGAAAAGGCTATTTTTAAGTCAGACCAAGGAGGGCTGCTTTCAGCAAATATCAGAGGGGCGTTGACTACAAGGCACAGCTACAAAGGTCCTGCTTGCTCAAGCTAAAAGCGGGGCCGGTGTGCCATACGTCTCAAACCGAGTACGGTGGCATTAAGGCTCGGGTGTTAAATGAGCTAAGAAGGACCTGTTTTATTCATAACACACCGTTTTAAAAGTCAAGTCACAATTTTAGGAGCAGTCATTACTAAGCAGCTCCCCTCCCCCCCCACCATCCCCACCCCCTACCCAGGCCTGGTCTTATCCACCAATGCCATCTTCTGTATTCACATGCAGAGCAATAACTGATATTGCACAGGATGCCACATCAAAATTTATGAATTATGCATTGGCTAATAAAGAGCCAAAACTCCAGCTGAGGAAAATACTATGTATATTGCGGTTTGTTATTAGATACGGGGACGTGAAGACGGAAAAACACATTCATTATTGCAGCAGTGCTTCCAGTGAGATTAGCTGAAATGATACCGACGCCTTACTGTTCTTCGTTAAGGCACACGGTACCCTGCCCCCTAACAGGCTGCCTCTTGCTAAGACGAGTAACAAGTCTAACAATGAGGGACTGATGTTAAGTCACAACCGTAAAGAAATCACCACACACAGATGTCTGTGTGAACAGGGAATGGTTGGGGGGTGGGTGGAGGGGGTGAATTATCGCTAGACTCTGTTTAACGGTCTCAGTCAGAATCAGCATTCTGCAACGGCCCCCAGACTGAGACCAAGCTGTCAGTAAATGGGTCCTCTTTCGATCTGTTTATTTCCAGCCAGATGACAATCACTCTTGCACTCTTCGTCTTGCCCACAGAATACACACTTCAGTGTACAACTAGTTTGCTTTTAGTCCTATGTATTTCAAGATTGAATTTTTCTAATGTACTTTCTCATTGGAGAGTCGATTTCATTTTATGTTGCAAGCGACGGCATTCTATAATCACTTGACTATATCATTATAAAATATAATTTGTGTAATAATTATACAATTAGTATAATATATTCTATGAAAATATATAATTATACAGCCATATTTTCCAATGGCTACTACAATGATAACATCTTATTTTCTTCACATTAATTTAGTAACTATGTTCTTGAAAGTTAATAAAAATTAATTTGTATATATATTGATAAGAGATTTAGTCTTAAAATACTAAGCTCTGTATTATACTCAAAATAAGCTATTTATGTAAAGCCCAACATTATATAAGCATCGTACCATTTCTCTCAAATAGAGAGAAAAGTTTTATATTTCCCTTACCAGCAGCCTTCGAGATGGAAATGGCATTTGAATTAATTTATATTTTATTTGGTTTCATTTTCCCTTTGGTTTGCCTCAGACCTGCCTGGTCTACCTTTAAAAGTCTATCATCTCTTTGCTGATGAATACTGATGCGATTTATATCCCAAATTGATTCTAAGATATATTTTATTTCCTGCCCTGAATTCAGAGGAAACTAAAATAATCCACTTTATTTCAGGCGGGCCTCCCTTCCAGGTCTGGAGCAACAGCGTCTTTAATGTTCCAGAACTGAGATCCCTGGTGTGGAGGGGGGGGGGGGTTAAGGTGCCACGTTAAGGTGTGAAGCTTGTTTACCCACTTATTTACCCAGTAGCCAGCTGGCTCATGCACAGGTAGACACAAACATATGCTGAAACATATGCCCCCCTACCCTGAGTCAGCCAATTCTCCCTTTTTTTTGTCTTAACGCACCATGTGTCCTTTTTTATTTGGAGCACATGCCCCTCTCCCACCCCCACAAAAAGTCGGTGCATGTCCCTACAGGCCATATTTGGTAATGGAGGAGGCTTCAGGGGTGCTTTAAATGAAATTATGTACCTATAGGCCTGGCATTTATGTTATTTTATTAGCCTCCAACGGCAAATAAAAAAAAAATAAAATCAAATACCCTGAGATATTGCATATTTTACACATAGGGTAAATTATGTACAAATACTAAAAAAATAAAAATAAATGTGTCATATAAACAAATATAAACTAAAGTGCTCACACATCTGGGAATAACGTAGCCAGCCCAATGTATAATTAGAAAAAAAAAAACTTCTACATTTTTTGTGTGAGTGGAAGGCATCCGCTGCCATTAGCAAAGCTGTAGGTGTGTAGCGTTGGGAGCAGGACCTGACTGCCATATCAGCTTTCAGCTCATCCATCAAGCTGCCTGTTATAAAGTGTCTGATTTCCCCCATGTGTAAATTTAAATGCAACATGCAATCTGTTATTTTGAACATGCATTTTTTTTTTACGGGAAAAAAAAGAGTAGACACACACCCAGGTGGATGCTTTCTCCAAGTGAAAATGGTTTAATATTATTTTTTGTACATGAATTGGAAATTCAAATAGTAAAAAATCCCGAAAAGTGCATCTTTATTTACATCCAACAATCTTAACTAAATGTTTGCATTATGTAGACACCAGTAAATAGCATTAATCCAGTGTACTATAAAAGTCTGGCAAGCTTTTTGACAGCACCACCCACATCAATCAGCTGAGACGTCCTGGGGTCTAATTTTCTTGTTTCTGACGTGTCAAACTGTGAAGCTGTCAGAACTGGGTTAGGTGATATTAAAACCTCCATCGCTCATCATACTTTTCATAATCACATATCCATCCATCCATCCTTCTATCCATCCAACCTTCCATCCATCCATCCATCCATCCATCCATCCTTCCATCTTGTAAACCGTTTACTCCTGGTCAGTGTCACAGTGAAGTTGGAGCCTATCCCAGCATGCATTGGGTAAAAGGCGGGAATACACCCTGGACAGGTTGCCCGTCCAACGCAGTGCATGCACACCATTCACTCACACATTCCTACCACAAGTGCCATCCCTACTACTGACCAAATATTAAAAAAAAAAAAAAAATAAGAGATTTGAGGAGAGATTTGAAATGATTATGGAATTATGAAAGACCAGTATGCTTTGACATTGATTGTATTGCATTTCATTTTTTTTTGTTCATCCCCACACAAGCATCTGCCCGATGCTTGTGTGATACCGTTTTCTCATGTAGCTCTCCTGTACCAACAGCTTATTCCCCCTTCTATTCACTGACTCTGTTAACTCTCATATAAGTCCAAATTTTAATTTCTTAGAGTCATCTCCTAAAAGCAGGATCAACCCACTCCATTATGACAATGATGACTTTGACTTCATCCAAGTCATCCATTTTTAATTTCTTTAAAGTATTCAGCAAAATGGTTACTTATAAAACCAATAATGCTAAAACCAATATTGCTGAGACTCTTTTAATTTAATTCTCTGTGAGATTTTTATTTTACATTTACATTTTTTTTTCCTGTAAATGCAAAATTCCTTTCATCTTCTTGCATGTCCAGCTGTTCCAAGCTGCACACGACAATTTTCATCAGGGAAGTAACCCTTTACTTAATCAGCATTATCCAAAATCCTATCCTATGCAGTGTGTGGTATGAGCAAGCAATCCAAGTGACACTCCCACACTGTGTGTCTATGGCCCAGTTCCAGCACGCATACCTGTCTATGGCTGTTGACACCTGCGTCAGATTCCAACAGGTTAATATAAAGAAAAGAGAGAGAAAAAAAAGGAACTGGTCCCTGTTCCTGGCAACAAGTGCGGTGAGCGTGTCAGAGTTTTTCGCCTGTTGAGAAGCGAAAGAAAGAGGTAATCTCCGGGAGGAGTTGTGGTGGAGGGGGGGGGGGGGGGGGATTGGGGGAGCTTGTGAGAGAGTGACAGGAATTCAGAGCAGCCTTTTCAGCCCTGGCACTGCTGACAGTCTCTCTGAGTTCCTGTGCGCGGAATGAGAATGAAGAGACTGGAGCTGAAAGACGACGACAGGCCTGGCCACAGCTGACAAAATAAAGGGGGAGAGAAGAAGGGAAAGAGAGGAGGAGGAAAAAAAGAGGAGAAGAGGCGGGGGGGGGGGGATGATACCTCAAACGCCCTTAAGAATTTATTTCATTTTGTTTTCATTTGAGCAATCCCACTGGGGTCTTTTTTTGGTCATACATTTTATGTTAAATTATCAGCAGTAGTCTCCATTGTAGTCATCGCCCTTGTGAGTCATTGCCGCTATACAGCCATTCATTTTCTGCGATTGGATTTTGTATCCCGTAATTCACTCAAAACCGGCAACAAGTCATTGTAATTGACTCTTGTTGAACATATAATAATTTCATCGTCAGTGACAAAATGGTGATTAAAAATTACGAGGGACAAATAGCAATGATGAGTTTGGTACACCGTGCAAAATTATTATATGAACCAAATGGATTTTACTCCATTATTCTGACAATGGGAAAAGCAGCTACATGCTGTAATATGCAAGCGTTGCAGTGGAAAAAGACAGAGATTGTGGGGTTATTCTGTAACAAACAGAAGGCTTTAACAACACAGTATAAATCCATGACAGGTTTAATTTATGATGCTTAAAGTTACCCACATATAATACATTTTCCATTATTATAAACTTAATGTACAAAGCGATAGTTCTCCCAGGGTTGACCAACATAGTTGACAGTGTTTATGTTTATGGCACTACAGAGGTTATATATAGGGAGTGAGAGAGAGAGAGAGAGGGAGAGAGAGAGAGAGAGAGAGAGAGAGAGAGAGAGAGAGAGAAAGAGAGACATGCGACAAGGTCACATAGGATATTCAAAACGCTGACATCACAGCTTGCAATAAGTATATGGATGGGACACCCCGTTGTTATCACCTTTAATTGTTGTCTTAATTATTGCCAAATAAACACTTTTCAGATTTCCCCCCCCCGTGCATTAGACATGTGCCTCGTTTATAAAGAGCAGGTTGTGTATATTGCAGTCATTGAAGGGAAGATGAAGGAAAAAAGACACAGAAAACATTGAAACAAATCGCCAATTCAATCCACTATTACCGCTCTTATAGGGCAAATTTAAAAAATGCACATTCTGCTTGTAGCCAATCCCAGTTGTGCAATACAAGCATGTCAGGTAATTGTGGCCCGCACAGCCTGAGGCATTGTGAATGGCATAGTAAAGTACCCCTCTCACACCTTAAACACCTCATTTTAAATTACTCAGCCTTTTAATGGAATTGTTGTTTCATTTTTTTTTCCACTGACTCTTAAGAATGTCAAAAAAAAAAAAAACGATTGAATTTTTCTTTTCTGTTGGGTGGTACATAGACGAATGAAACCAAATGAGGCCATTTATGGAAATCGTCAGGTCGACGACTCGGGGATAATTTGCTGTCAGGCTCCATGGATGGTGGTGAGCAGGCTTCAAGACAGTTTGAGGAACAGGAAACACGTGTTCTTATTCCCAACTTGTCATATGTTGCTTGCTTAGAAGCCCTCGGCATCACTAAACAAAGCAGAGTCCTCCGGTGTCACTTCTGGAAACCCTCAGTGTCTGTATGTTGACGCCAGGGGCAAATGTGTTATATCAATGCCAGGGGTAAACGAGAACAGTGTATCTTGCCATTATCTTAACATAACCAAAATTACAATCTAATATAAGATTTTATGATTTTCAGAAATCATACATTGTTTATTTGCATTTCACGATTCACAAATTAAAAAGATACACCCCCCCCCCCCCATCCTGTATACCCTTGGCAATAGCATAAAGATGCTGAGGGTTTGTACTGAAGTCTATGGGGATACCTAGGGGGTCCAGAAGTGACGCTAAAGGGCTCATACAGTGACACCAGAGCTTCTGATCAAGCGACAATACACTGCTAATGTTGAGTTGGGAATGAGAGCACATCGGGAAACGAGACAGACCACCTACTGGACAACACATGCTTGCCTGCACTTTCATAGACTGGAAGCTGAGGTAATTGTGGCAAGCAGGGCTGAAATATGTGATTTGGGCCATTTTATATTACAGGGGGTGGGAAAAAATGGCATTACAAAAAAAAAGAAACATTAAAAAATGCGAGTTAATGCAAGACCTGAGGTGACCTGAGGATTGTGGGTAATCTCGGGTGAGCATTGCAAATGAGCAGCGTAAATGTAAGCCAAGGCGTGTCACACCGGGAGGGAGGCAATTCGGGTGCGGTGCAGTCAAGTGTAATCGAGTCAATTAACTCCAATTACCGCGCTGTTTAGCATTCAAGTTATGGGGGTAGTTAGACTGACGCTCTAATTTCCTTAAATCTGCTGAAGGAGGTGGAATGGATGCACCCAAGGAAACATTACAATTTAGGAGTGAAAACCTTTCAGGCAAACTTTGCTTTCTTTTGCAAATCTAACATACATTCCTATTGGTGAAATGGATACTATATACTGTGTGTATAAAAGGATGTTTTAGTCAGATGGGTGAGAGTGATGCGCACCTGCTGGAACAGAACCATCTTTGCTCTAATTCATCTCAATGGGCAAGCCTCATCAAAACTGGAACTGATAACTGTGTTTAAAGATCAGTGAAAAAAACGAAGTTATCTGTGGATCATCATTATTAGCATTACACACATCGTCATCATTAACACACATTTGGAAGAGAAACTAAATAAAACAGTAAAACCATACTTTTTTTAAAATTTCCTGCAGTACTAAAAGAAGCATGTGCTCTCCAAAGTTTGGTAACTACTTACCAAACCACACAGTTGGGTCTGGATTCAGCACACTGCAACAGTTCCTTAACAGGATGAGCCGCCCAGCAGCCCCTACTGCAACTTCTAAAAGTTAATGGTGGTGTGCGAGAGAACAAGACTAGTTTATTTTTGGTACAGACCTTTTCTTAATGGAATAAGACCTCACACACACTAGCATTAAAACCATTTCAGCTCCTTAAAACTGTCAAATCCACACTAACAGGCAAAAATCAAATCTTCTTTCAAGGAGTGCATTCTAGGTTTTCAATAGTCCCAGAATGCATTTGAGCAATGTGTGCAAACAGGTCAAGGTCGAGAAAACCAATCAATAAAAATGTTTCCAGAACATTTCCGAACTAAAACCACAAGTCTGTATGAGGCCTAACAGAACTGAACTTGAACCTCTGCACTGGAACCGGACTTCGATTTTGGATTTGTGATTTGGATTTTGTTCAAGGAGTAGTAAACAGCTTAGCTGGCCACCTGTAGAGAGTTCTGGTAGCTCTGTAATGGTGTGGGGTGCAATTTTCCAGCTGCGGTGGAGAGGCATAACACAATTTATGTCTCTCAGCTATTAATGCTGTATGTTTTTATTATTTTTATTTTTATATTATTAGGTAATATTGGTGTTCTGCATACAGTAGAAACAGTAAGGCTATGCCTTCCAAAACAAGGAAAATATTTTATTCCACAATCAAACTGGGAAAAAATATATTAGCACAATTTTTGGATCCACGGTGACCTGCACTTTGCTCATACCAATGGATCATACGTTTTATAAATGAGCATTTTAAAACGTTCCTTCCTTCGTCGAGTGGATGAAGTTGGAAAGGTCTCTGGCACTGAGAAACTGTTCAATTGCTCTCCGTTGTAAATGGCTACGGTCTCACTTTGTAAAGACGGTGCTGGTGATTTACCAGAGCAGTGCACCGGTGACACGGGGTCCAGCACTGGTGCGGAGGCAGGAGCGCAGAACAAACTCAAGCAATCGCTGTTAAGGGTAATGGAACCAAGGGCCTTGGCAGCGGGTGTGAAATTCTGGTTGGGGGCCGCATTTGCCCCCTACCCTCTGGGGGGGGGGGTGGTCGGGAGCGGCCAACCAATCTTTCACATTCTAATTGGGGTCGGGGATGATACCTGCGGCTTATGACCGTGGCGCCTGGGCGCCTGGTCTCTGAAGCTGCCGCTGGGAGATCTTTCACCTCATCAGCCCACACGACGGGGGGTCCTCACCGAGAGGGCGCGGGCGCTCGAAACAGGGGCTCTGCGAAAGCCCCGCTCGCTGTGGAGTCACGAGGAGGAGAAGGTATGGAGGAGGAGGAGGAGGAGGAGAGCGAGGGAGTGGGGAGGTGGTCCTCTCCCCAATTGGCTTAATACAAAAAAAATAAAACTAAAAACGTCAATCACGTTTGTCCTTGAAGTTAACCTTGAACTCCTATGGCTGCACGCTGACAGACTCATGACGGATTTCATCCCCGTCTGATTTACTCGTCTGGGGAAAAAAAAAAAAGAAAAAAAAAAGAAATACACTCTGGATTACATCGGCTGTTAACACACAGGGCTACATTTATGCTTAGACCGCTCGCGGTAATGGCTGAATGTGAGTAAAGCTTAAAGTAAAGTGATCAATGTGACGTGTGTTCGATAATGCCTAAGGCCTAATTTGGTGTTAATCTGTTTAGACAGCATTACAGGTGAGTAAATACATTGCTTGATTCACATGTATCCAAAAAAAACAAAAAAACATCATCCTCTAGTGAGTTGTTAGAGATGACCAAATTTTAGACAACAAATGTACAGTTGCTGGATATTGAACAGGTAATTTTTGTCCGCACAAGTCTCAAGTTAAAGAACGATATAAATAGTTCCACAGTAAATTTGTCATCATGAGGACCTGAGTTCTGCCAATAAAAATCAAGGAAGCCATTGTGAGGCTGATAACTAGGAAGAAAAAAAGCAGTCAGAGACATAGGCCAAACATTAGGTTAACCAGAATCAACAGTTTGATGCGTATAAAGGACAAGGGTAATTGGACAAATTAGCGTAATCTGAAATAAAGTTGTTTGCTATTAGTGAGCTCCCCAGTGCTTCCTAACAATTAAAAATGTATTTAACAGTTGATTTTGACAGTCCAAATGTTTTGGCAATGTCCCTGTTCAGTTAATTATGAATTTCCCAGCTTCACGATGGGCTGCTTTACTGCCTTTGACATGTATTTGGTGCTCATGTTGAGATGCTGAGAGACAGCAGCCACAGACTCCAAATGCAAATTCCACACCTAGAAGCAACTGTTAGTTTTCTTGCGTGTAAGCTAATTGTGCAAAGATGCACAGCTGGCCAAGGAACAGCTTAGCAGCCAATTGTCCGATTATTTTTGCTTCCTTAAAATGGGGGGACTATGTATAGTACATATATATACAAAGGCCGTAATACCTGTCTGGAATTAAATTAAAATTAAATTAAAACTGTCATTCTGCACTTTCACTGTTTTGTTCCAGACCCAATGTGCTCCAGTACAGAGCCGAAACAACAGAAACTGTATCACTTCCCTGGTGTTTTTGCTTTTTACTTACATAAATATGTACTGTACAGTGCAGTTTGTAAGTATTTGGACAAGGAGTACAGAGATAGAAAAAAACATTTTATGTGCCTTTTTTTGCTTGCAATGCAATGAATGGTATATCCAGCACAACCGTTCCGTTCAGGGTAAAGGACACGAAGTCCAAATAATCACAGCGATAATTACCCCGTGATTAGACGGAAACAAAGCGTGCGGCAAACTCAGCGTGTCAAATGAAACATTTCACACGCAGCTTTCATTTCACGCTGAATCTACAGAGCCATGTCAGAGGTCCTTTGTTGTTTCCATGACAACCGTGACAATTTTTTTTTTTTTTTTTTTTAAATGCAACTGTAAGATCAGCTCATGTTCTTTGCTGAAACTCGAACAGGCATCGCATCATAGACTGGAAATTTGGCATGGCGTACTCCCGTGTAAGAAACCTGCAAGATTGTAATAGACATTATGTTCTGTGAAACTGATGAATGAGTGACCAGTTTTGTCACAACACATTAACAGAACTAATTGCTTTGTAAAATTAAGCTGGCATATAAAACTACAAAAAAATAAATCGGTGTGTAAGAATCATATACTTCACAAAACAATATCCCATTTATATGTAAACTTTTTTCTTAAACAACCAACGTTCAGTCTATTTTTAGACAACTACCCTTCAGTCTTCTGAAAACTTACTTGAAGGATCACCAAAACTTCATGCTTTTATATAACAGATTTTTAGGTGCTCCTTGGTACTGTAAGTGGGCCTGGCCAAGGTTAGTCTTTTTTTTTATAGCAGACCTTCTCAAAAACAACAACAACAACAACAAAAAAAAGTTGCTGGGCCAGCAGAGACATGTCAATCATCCTGACAATTCAAGATCGAAGGGAACATATTGCAGAGAGTGGCGGTTTGGCAAAAGTTCCCCATCTGGCCAACTTCTTCGACTTCGTATTTAAAGGACCGAATCCAAATGTGTTTCCTTTCGACATTGGCTCGTGTGTGGCGAGCGCTCAGGCGTAAAACGAGGGCTGCCCATCACATCAGGTGCCGCGTAAATTCGGTTAATTTATTTCACATCATATTCTGAATTATATCGGGCGCCATCTGGTCACCCGCCTGAAGGGGGTAAAATGGCGGAGCGCTTTTTTGGAACGTTGATTCCGGTAACGTCGTCTGCAAAGCCGCCGCTCTCATCAACCACCTGCCGATTAAGCTGATGCCTGAAGTGATTAATCCCAATTTCCTCTACCTGTGATTGCTCTTTTACCCAAAAAGCAACCGTGGGGTTCTCATGCGATGATCCGAGTCAAAATCAAGGACAAAGTTTCGCAGGTGTATTCAGGCCAAAAATATATAACTCTAATAGAAGGCGATAATGGTGATATGACAGTCAGAAAATGTTGCCGAAAATTAGGAAAGAGGAACATTTACATTGCGCACATAATTACGAAATGCATTTTAATATGTTTTAACAGAAATAACTTTCTTAACATATATGGCAAATTTAGAATGTGGTTTTAGGCCAAATTTCATTCCCTGTACATGTTTGTTTGCCTTTTTGTCACGTAAAATACTATAAGTAGTTACATATAATGCATGGTCAGATTTTCTTCTTGCTTCCAGAAATGTGCTCTGAATTGGTCTTCCAAATTATACTGTAAAACATGGCTTAATGCTACCCATAGTGTGCATGTGCACTGCCAACAAGACAAAAAAAGGAAAGCTGTGGTAATATTGATTTTAATATGGCATGTCAGTGGGAAATGTCCTTTCTAAATAATGTAATTAAATAAATGTTAATCAAAACTTATTTGTGGACAATTGACTATAGTGGGCTAATTCAAACAATAATTTTGACTGGAAAACTCTGGAAATTCAGTTTTGCTCTCAAAGACTGCTCTATCTTTGTATTCACCAGTTGGTTATTATTGAAGAATTCATACCGACAAGTACATTTCTGGAAGCCAAACATTTGCATAGATTCTGATGTTTTCCCATGGTCATTGTCAAACAAAGTGCTTGCGGTTCTTTACGCATTCTGGTTGTTACTGATTGGTCCCATTCTAATTAAGATCTACTGAGATGTGACAGAAGATTCTTCAAACAAATGAGCGCATCAGATATGAGTTGTGCATGGCTTTGGAAGATCTAAGTCGACTAACTTGCGATGTTCATTCAAGAGCAAACACTGCGCAATTGGGTTGATAAGGACAATGTCAATCGTGTATGGGGGTTGGCATTAAACTGACTTAGGCAGATTTTGTGTGGTCTTAATGAGCTCCCAGTGGTATTGGGTGAAGAAAAGATTTGTCATTATTAACTGGTTGCAAATATATGAATGTCTGAAGGATAACCCTTCATCAGATATTAATCATGAACAATAGTTCATCGTTTGGTGTGTTATCATCATCTTTAAACCGTTTAAGGTCACAAAGTGACTTGTAGCAAACAGGATTTTTTTTTTCTTTTTTATAATTTCTTGAACTGGTTCAAAGCAAACTCTTGCATAACAAAATAAGAGAATCCCAAAAGAAATTTGCTGAGGAATTAACAAAAAAAAAAAAAAAAAACCCAAAGGACACTGATACAATGAGAGAAAAGAAAGAAAAAAAAAACCCTAACTGACTGTAACTACAACCCAGTCCCTTGTCTGAGAATGATTCCACCGATATCCGCTCTGTTACAGCGACAGACATGAAAGCCCATTTGGAGAGGGTGTTACGACCTACAAAGAGAATGACCGTGGTCTGATTCTGCAGTCCGGTCAGCCCGCTCCTGAGGACCAGCCTGGAATTGGGGCGACTGAACTGGGCGAACCAGGTCAACAGAGATCAAAGGTATTGATTTAAATCTGAGTAACCTATGCTGGAGTCACCAGCACCTCGATCACGAATCCCCCCAACAAAGCAAACCTTGAATTAGATTATGGATTCCCTGTACAAGCTTGGTTGTGGCCTGGTTTCAGCTTCATGGTGTCATTTTGTGAGAGAGGGAGGAACCAGACTGCTGCCACCTATAGGTCGCATAACACTGTGCGAGTCAAGCTGGTAAAATGAATTTCGGGTTTAGCCTGGAAATGCTCACATAGACTTCATGAAATACACTTTACACTTTTTTATCTTTTTCTAAACAAAAAATATATGTTTTAAAGTCTAAGTCTCACAATAAAAATATAATAATATAAAACACAAATGATTCAGTTTTAAGGGTTAAAATTCAAATGAAAAACTTTGCAGCTTCTAAAAATATAAAGACAAATGACTTGCAGGGATTCTGTAATCCATCCACATTTAGGAGGATATCAGTAGAATGCCTGGAGAAGAAAAATTAATAATGAATAATTTACAAAGCTTGCATATTCAAATTAGAACTCTCATCAAAGGGAAGGATATAAAAAGAGTTTTGAAAGCTGTTTGAGAGTGTGGTGAAAGAATAATAAAATAAAACAAAAATATATGAAGTATTCATCATACATGTCTAATGCAAGAGTTACATCATTTTCGCAATCTGAGGAGTCTCAAAATTAATATACCGACCGCAGGGCTTTTTCCCGATACTCATCATCACACATTAGAAATACATGATGATTGGCTTTAATTCATGGAAGTAACAATCATGGTGCTGAACAGAGTCCAATCTTGTCTGAAAAGGGTGCCTGGTTTTGTTTTAGCCCAGCACTGCGAACACCTGAACCCACTAATTAACTAATTAACTAATTAACTAATCACGGTCTTCAATCAAGACTTGTACTTGTTAAGTACAATCAGGTGTTCTAGTGCTGGGCTAAAACAAAATCCTGAGCTCACACCGACCCTTCTTGGATAAAATTGGACACCCCTGGTGTAGAACATTAACTCTAATGATCATGCGAAAAAAGCACTGAAATTAAAAATGAAAAACACGGCCGCAAAAAAAAAAAAAAAGAAAAAAAATGAAAAAGAACTAAAAAGCTAAACCGAAGGAAAAGTGACATTTTGTGAAAGGAAAAAAGTTTTCATAGGCTCCAGGAAATCTGGCATTTATAAAATCCCTTTTAGGCTAACTTCAAATATATGACACCGCCTACACAATTCTGGGCAGAGACAGTGTAGACACTGTAGCTGATGTCCTTTGCCTTTTACGTTTTAAAAACCATCATCATCAACATTATGATCATCACCATCATCATACCTTGAATTTAATCGTATTAAAATATAATTCCAGCTAATCGCTGCAGTCCTTAACATACAGTCACATTTCTAGATTGATATTAAACCAATTTTTGCAGATGTGCAACATACGCAGTTTAAATGATATAACTAATTAACTTGTAGGACTTCACAAATGAAGTCAGGAATGGCATAACACACACACACACACACACACACACACACACACACACATCTCCGCACGCTCACACACACACAAACACACACACACCACACGCACAGACACAAATGCAATGACAATAATACAATTGCAACATATTTTCAATATGATTTTCAGCTCCCCACATTAAATTGCTTTCCCGTCAACTCTTGCCCAGGGCAACTAACAATGCACACACAAGTGCAGTAGACTAATTCCCCAGAGTGTAGCCTAAAAAGCATAGTCCCAATAGAGATAGCAAGAGCAAACAGTGCAGACTCAATTGACAACTTGCAAACTACCCTATTGAACATGAAACTAAGTGCAATTGCATTGTGCAATGTGTCTTGCCTCGTATTTACAACTGTAGAGAAGAAGAGAGTGACACGGGATCATAGTATTAGATCAGTGTGCAAACTTCAAAACACAAATGGCCTTCAGCACCAGCAACAATGGCATTTTTTTTTTTCCTGAATTGTCAATTTGGTCTTTAGAGGAAAGTGAAATGCTTAATTCTGTATGGCATTTTAAGGCAAACAAACCGCTTGAAAGGTCTGCGGTTCTCTTTCCCCGTCCCATGAGGTATCGGGCCATCGGAATGCATTTTCTCCAGATCAAAGCTCCAAAAACCCGCAGTCTTTGTGGATTCGTGGCCTGATGACTGTGCTTGTCATCAGAGCGTCTCCATCTCTCCAGTGGAGCAGGAGAGAGCTGGAGAGTGTCCTTCTGAAACCAGCATATTTAAACAGGAACATCTTACGGGGAGATTTTAAATTAACAGACCTAGGAAAGCATACAATTGGGAATGCCTGGACGGTGGCTGAGAGCATCAACAGGGTCATCCTATTAGGCAAATTATATTTTGCTACTTTACTTTCTCCACACATACATAGTTGCTCCTAAACAGAAAGGGGAAAATTCAATCAGTTCACCTGCACCATGGCTTAGATCTGCGGTTCTTGGTCCTGGGTTCCCGTTGTGTGTGCGGGTTTTTGTTCCAATCACAATTGCAATGCCAGAATTTTAACAAGCTGTTCATTTTCCTTACAGTAATTAGGTGCTTTTCATTATGTCAGAAATGGCTGTGCATGCTATGAAGTATAAACGTCCCGCATTCACATTGTGCTATATCGCAAATGATTATATAAAAAGGTTCAAAAAAAAACTTTTTAACGAATCAAATAAAAGATTGGCTCT
This sequence comes from Anguilla rostrata, assembly GCF_018555375.3. Lineage (NCBI taxonomy): Eukaryota > Metazoa > Chordata > Actinopteri > Anguilliformes > Anguillidae > Anguilla > Anguilla rostrata. The sequence continues at coordinate 69,474,507 of NC_057935.1, read as the reverse complement.
TAAGTGGTGAAAGTGTGGACACCTGGCCACTACAAATAATCATAATTGGTAGCTATGGAAAAAGTGAAGAAAGAACTTAACCCTCCTGTTATGTTGCGGGTCAAATTGACCCTTTTTAAAGTTTGAAAATCTAGGAAAAATACTTAAAATTATTTTTTCAGTATGAAACTTCTTCTACTGGCCTTAATTAGTGTAATCAACATTCTAAATGAAAATGGTTCATTTCATGTATTTGCAAACCCCCCCTGTATGTTTATATCACCCGGGAACATTTTGCTGTACCTAAAAAATGAACAGAACAGGAGGGTTAAACACATGTTCAACAACTGAAATTCAACAACCCCCCCCACCCCCACCCCCCCCCCGGCATGGCGTACAGGCCCGCCTTGCACCTGCTAAAGGAAAGAGGAGCTGAGGAGCTCCAGAGACTCTGCAGCCTTGTGTGTGTGTGCGTGTGCGTGTGTGTGTGTATGTGTGTGTGTGTGTGTTTTCCCGCACTCTTTCAGTGCAGGCAAGAGCAAGGCTGATCAATATTAGTCTTCTTTCCAAATCTTCAAGAAGCAATTTTTCCGTCAAAGGGTGGGTTTCTGGGGTTCTTTTTTCCTTCTTTTTTTTTTTTTTTGCATGGAATTTCTTGCATGCAAAAATAACTTGAAAGGGGCCTGATGTCAGACGGAACGGATTGTGTTTGCTGAGGGGCCGCTGCATCAGCACCAGCCCAGCCCAGTCTCCAGGGAATCTACATGGGAGCAGGCCAGTCTTAAAAAAAATAACAAATAAAAATACATATATTAATAAATAAAATACATTTTAAAAAAGGCTAGCTGAGCACAAAATTCAGCCCTTACCCTGAATGGGAATTGCTATTAGACTAATAAGCTGTCGACCTTTGGCCTGCAATGTTTTTGTGAGAACAGCTATACACAGTAACACAATAAACCATCTATCTAGCATAGTAACTAGCGAGTTTCCATGGCTAAGTTTGTCTGATCTAAACCGTAATGCAGCTTTATGGGCCTTGATGTAGGCTTCATTGGACCTATCAAATGGCTTCAATGCCCTCAAAATTAAAGCTGACTACACAGCATTATAACAAAATGCCTCAAAATAAATTTGTATTAACATAAATAGTGTTATGTGTTACGGGCAAGAGCACATTACCTCATAATATTCAGGTTTGACAGTTTCACTTACAGAAACCGTTATTAACCCAACCACAACTGTGAGGAAACCAGTGACTGTAGTCCTTCCTGAACCTTCCTGTATAATTGTCAATTTTACAAAGCATGCTGGCTTACAACTCCCAGAATACACCAGAAATTGTTGGCTCTAGATCTCTTTGGTAGAAATGAACGGTGCACAACTTTGATTCAGAGTTCGCCTGTGTTTCTCTGCATTCCACGCTTGTGCGAACTTTGCTCTTTGTATGCCGAGGATCCTTAGATACCTCCAGGTATTTTTAAATTCATTATTTATTTTCTCTGCGAGTGCCCATTTCTGGGGTTACTTGAATAGCTCGCTTTTTACTTGATTGATGTATACCGAGGCAAAATCGGGTTAAGCACTTCCACCACGGGCACTGCGGTAGTGCTCCATTTTTGATTTGAACCTGCAACCTTCCGATTACAAGACCCGTGCTATGCTGTTGACAGCTAAACCGACCTGCTGTAGTTTTTTATGTTTTATTATGAATGTGTAGGGCTTGGGGCCAGTGTCCATGTGATTAATTCTAAACTCTAAATTTTAGTTTTCTTTACACATTTGCTTTTGTATATTAATAAATCACCAAAGTAGCTCTCACTCAGTGACTCATAAAGTACAAGTAATATTCTTTCAATAGATCAAGTCTTGGCTGCTGTTTCTGTTTGAACTGTTTTTTTGTCTGAAAAAAAACCAAAAAAAAAACATCAATCAGTTCCAAGTTACAGTCATATGCATTTCCTAAATAATTATTGTTGCATCTTGCATGAAGGAAAACAGTATGCATTTGTTTATTTAATAATACAATCCCGTAAAAGGTAATGCTTTTCTGAATTACAATATTGCCTATTCACTTACGCATACAAACAGAGAAAAAGAAAGAGGAATATTAACTCAGAGATGTTAAATCCGTTATGCTATATGATACCTTCCCCTAGGTATTGCAAAGAAGGATTTTTTTTATTCATTTGGTTGTATTTTTTCCCCCAGTACCCTTAATGCTTATGCCCGCCTTGGCATGTGTAATTCAGTGAGAAGGATTTTTTTTTTTAATGAAATGAAATTAAGAGACTGAGGTGGTGGAGCAGTGTTGATGGGTTTTTGAACACGAGCTGTGCAAGCGGACAGTGTTCTGGGAATCTCAATAATTAGCATGTGAGAAGGGGTGTGTACCGTGACACACAATGACCTCTTTTAAAATATGGAGGACAAAGTGTATTAACCGAGCCATGCAGACAGTATTTATAAAACCACTGTGGGCGGAAATGTGTGGAGAGACCATTAAAAATGAGTGTAAATGGGCTGGCGGTGTCCTTCCGTCAGACCAATGCCTGCCGTTTGTGATTAAAAGCCATTTATTCACAAAGCGCGCTGTCCTCTAATGGCCTGCTGAAGGATCCATTTGCAATCAGTCCGCCCGCAACGAAGAACCAGCCAGACCTGCTCTCCGTGTCTGCAGCTCAGTCAGGCATCCATTATCAGCCAAATTTCCACACATCCATTATCACAATCTGCATTTCTGCACAGCCACGATCGTCAGCTGCATTTCCACACATCCATTATCAGCCACATTTCCACACATCCATTATCAGCTGCATCTCCACACATCCATCATCAGCTACACTTCCACACATCTGTCATCCGCTGTATTTCCACACAGCCATCACATCTAGTAGTCAGAAGACGATGACAATATTGCCTGGTGAATATTTAAGAATCTGTTCACGTAACCAATTTTATGTCCACCCAAATTAAAAATTGCAGGTCCCCTTTCAGATGTTAATGACCCAATCTTGTACATGTGAATACCCTTTTATGTCCTTTTAATGTGTCTCAATTGCTATTTTTCATTGGAGGTCCACCACCCGGTCCATATTTTCAGGGTAGCACACCTGCATGTGCACAGACAAGCTGCAGGTTTCACACTGACCAGAGGAGGGCGCTGGTTTATGGTTTAAGACTCGTATGAACCCACCGAATGAAATCTGTGGGCAACGCTATGCCAAATTATGGGCTCATTTCAATCATTTATTTTATCCGGCCTTGTCTCCGCGGTCCTCTTCTGACCAGGAAATCGATCGCGGTCCACCCTCACCAAGGACATTCCAACCAGTTAATACTTGGGGGCTCCTGAAGGATGCTTGAGCAAGGAAACATGAGGACATCCTCTGTGGAAATATTAAAAAAAAAAAAAAAAAATTTGGAACACGTGACGTATAAATGATCACCCTGTGGATCCACCTCTCCCCATCTGCCACGTGTGTAATTGATGTGGGTTGAAAATTACACTTGACTGAACAAGGACGTTCAATTTGACGAGTACGCATTTCCTGGATTCTTTTGTCCTTGCGTCCTCTCCTTGTTTCCTTTCCTTGCAACCTCTGATGCTAGGAGCAAGGAGTTTTGCCCTGTATGATGTCATCGAGTAAACTGAATTTATGTGCACAGGTATGCTTCAGATTAAATATATCCTGGAGAAAAAATGTGTATGTTATTTTAAAATACATAATTATTTTAGTTGGGAGCTACTAATGCAGCGTACGGGCTAATTTTAACCACGTTGTTACACTGCACTGTGCCGACAACACCAGACTAGATGTGCATGTATTGGTTTTTTTTTGTTCCTCAGTGGGGATGCCAGCTTCAGACGGAACTCATCCAGGCAGAATCTGATATCATATCATGGGATCCATAGACTCAGCAGTGGAGTACCGAATAAGAGGCTTTTGAGTGCAACTTGTTTTTTTTTTGAGCCTCTGGTTATCAAATGTTTTTTTGATAACTACAGACAAAACGATGCATTATAAGATTATAAGTCTCTTTCAACATTTATCCAAAGAACTGCTCAGAAGCAGTTCATTGGATATTTATGTCGTGTAGTGTAGTATCAAAGCTGTGCGTGTGCGTTCAGTAGTACAATATCAGTAACCGAACACATCCTTTCAATTTTAAAGTGCGGAGCTTTTAAATAAACACTGTTGCTGTGATTTTATCTAATTCCCTGTCCAATTTCTCTTTCACTATATTTACATCCCTCCACAGTTATGCAGTTCACCGGCTGGATCAAGCCATCAATTTATTTCCTTGACATTCTCTGTTGGAGGGTAATATGGTAACAAGTGACTTCAGGCTAAAAACTAATAATAAAAATAATAATAATAATAACAGCCCAGGAGATAATAGAATGTGAAACAGATGGAAGGCCCAGACAGGCTCCCTTGCAAAATACGCAATTTATTTCTGTTTTGTTTGTTTGTTTGTTTTTTTTTTTCATTTATTCACACAATGAAAATATACAAACTGACAGACACAACAGCAGCTACATACTGATTGTGCAGGTGAGAAAAAAGAAGAGAAAAAAGGGCTTATACGTGCTCTCACGTAGTACTAATCAATCAGTTGAAACAATAAATGATAATCACAAAAAACAACAACAAAAAACAACATTTCAAAATCTTTTTTTTTTGTATCCTGCAGACGTTACATCTTTTCGTTTGCCATTTTGTATAGCGTAGTCTCATTGTTCATGCAACACGCATATCAGGTGTTGGTGAAAACAGCTGCCTTTGGGCAGGTTTTTGCAGTTACCAGCTGAATTTCTTACATGTTGTGTGTGATGAGATATACAAGATCTAGGGCTTGCTTTTGGTCTTTTCGGCATACATAGAATGAATCTGGAGATTCATCTCAATTTTCGGAACTTTTTGAATTACGTACATCAAAATATTCCAATGCATCTCAGAGGCACTTGTGCACAAGCCAGGCATGTTTATGTTTTCAACGTGAAACCTAACCCCGCTCCATCCTGTATAACTGACGGCACAAACTTTTTAGACATTGTGCTCAAAATATGCTGGAGGTAAGAAGGCAAGCACAGGTTATGATACAAGTTCTCCTGCTGGAATCTCACTCAAACTTTCACAACCAAACTCACCTTGGGGCACTTACAACTGACACATTTTTTTCCGCATGGTAAAACCATTTAAAATGGTACTGTGCACAATTTAATCCCTGTCCTCAATATTACTGCAGATTAAGATAGTCACTGTTAAATTTTTATTAAAGGTCAAACTGGGATCTAAATGTGATATCCGTTAATAAAGCATTGTGGAACTCAAAACCATGTAACACTATGAGTGTGGGTTTGGCTAGGGGCTCAAACCCATTTGACAGCATGAGTGTGGGTGTGGCTAGGGGCTCAAACCCATGTGACAGCATGAGTGTGGGTGTGGCTAGGTGCTCAAACCCATATGACAGCATGAATGTGGGTGTGGCTAAGGGCTCAAACCCATGTGACAGCATGAGTGTGGGTGTGGCTAGGGGCTCAAACCCATGTGACAGTATGAGTGTGGGTGTGGCTAAAGGCCCAAACCCATGTGACAGCATGAGTGTGGGTTTGGCTAGGGGCTCAAACCCATGTGACAGCATGAGTGTGGGTGTGGCTAGGGGGTGTTGTGAGTGCATGAATGACACAGACTGCCAGCAGCCCAAAGCCACGCCACAGTATTCAGCCAACTCTGTGACGTTCTCAGCAGTGTTACTCTCCATTCTGTGGCTTGAACAGCATACATTTGCTCTTGCTATTGGCTTATTGTCCCATCCACTGAAAGGGTAAAAAAGAAAAAGGAAATTCCCCTTGAACTTTTGTGACATACACTTTCTTGCCCAAAGCTGTAAAATATCTGATGCAATTGTTGAAGAATCATAATCGGAACTGTGCTTCATCCAAGGCAACAACTGACCTATTTTCCTGTCTGACACATTTATCCAAAACTGAAAATAGAAAAGGAAGCTACTTCTAAAATAAAATGCAAAAATAGAATAAATGTGGCATTTGAAGGAGTAATTAGTGACAATTAGTGAAGAGGACATCTGCTGAGTTATCAGAAATCCTGCGTGTATATGCCTCTGAATGGCTTTAAACCCCACTAAATTATTTCCTCAAATTATTCTTGAATTAGAAGATGAAAGCCTTCAATCAAGGGTTATTTATTTTTTATAGCTCTTGGAACAAGAACTTTAGCATGCTCTGTTTGATTTTTTGCTTGTTGAGGGCTGTTCTTTGTTATTACATGGCTAATAGTTATACTGCTAAATCATCATATTTACATTTTTTTAAAGATATGTATCCCTCAGCAAACAAGTAATCATCTTATTCTGGTTTTGTCAGATCAAGCTCATTGCTGAGCTGAGAAAGGTTTTGAAGTCTGTTTCAGCAATGGTCAAATGACAGTGCTGTTTGATGCCTAAATAATGTTTGCGAACTTCTGTAGTTTCGATCCTATGCATGATGGCCACAAACTTAGAAAGTTCTCTTTTGAAATAGTTTACTACTGTACCTCATGATACTGTAACACATACTCCCACTCACAGTTTAGAAAATCAACAGTTTTCCCAGCAAAAAAACAGCTTAGATTAAGGTCAGCAAAAATGTTGCATATCTTCGACTGCAGAAGCAGAGGAGAGAGTCGTTAACGGAAGAGGTGTGAATCTTTCTTACGGTTAATTAATCTCAGCTTTGACAGGAGATGAGATCTGTGACAGCTCAATTACAGATGAAATTGTCTCGACATTTTCTGAAAACTACTGCCGAAGTAAAAAAAAAAAAAAAAAGTTGATGATACAAGTCTATGCTGATGCTACAAGTATGAAAAAGTTTTACATTTTATATGGTCTATCTCAGGTATTTCATGTGATAAGAAGAAACCTTCCACTTAGCACACCATGATACATGTGACTAATAGAACTGTCCATATCTAATCTTAATTTGCCATTGTGAAGTTTATTATACCATTCTAAGGGACCTGATTAACATGACTATAAAAAAAAAAAAAATAATAATAATAATAAGCCTGTGTCAATACTGGCTTGCTTTCCCCCTTGGCTAAAAATGGCAGGTTTTTTTTGTTGTTTTTTTCAGGTGCAGCATTACACTGTACAAGCAGCATTACATAGTACAAGCAGCGTTACCTAGCACAAGCAGCATTATATTCCACAAGCAGCATTACACAGTACAAGCAGCATTACCTAGCACAAGCAGCATTATATTCCACAAGCAGCATTACAAAGTACAAGCAGCAATGCATAGTACAAGCAGCATTGCATAGTACGAGCAGCATTATATAGCACAAGCAGCATTACGTAGTATGAGCAGCATTATGTAGCACAAGCAGCATTACATAGTACAAGCACCATTACATAGTACAAGCAGCATTACATAGCACAAGCAGCATTATATTCCACAAGCAGCATTACATAGTATGAGCAGAATTATCAAGCACAAGCAGCATTATATTCCACGAGCAGCATTACATTGCACAAGCAGCATTATATTCCACGAGCAGCATTACATTGCACAAGCAGCATTACGTAGCACAAGCAGCATTACTTGTGTCAGTGCTGCATGGTAAGATGGGAAATGCCCTTCTGACTGAAACATTTAGTTTCTCCTGTCTGACTGTGCCACATGGCAATCATTGCAGGTTTGATCTTGAGCCTGTCATGAACTGATTAAGACCATAATATTCTGCAGTATGCTCGACTGCATTCTTAAAAGGCTACAACACTAAATATGCCAAAATTAGCTGCTTTTAAAATTAATGCAATTGGAACCAGCTGGAAATCAGAGTTGATATCTTGCCAATAATATCATCCACAATTAACATAATTGCTCTTTATTTCTGAGTATGCAACAGGTGCATTTTCAAAAACATTTAATATGAAATATGACAAAAATGTGTTTTAAAATGAAAGTATTTCAAGCAGCTAAAAATTTAGCTGCTTGGAAGAGTAAGGTTTATGTTTTTTTTTTTTTAGGTTTCACACAAATCAAACTGAATCACCTGCACAAAACTAAATAGAGGTTATCGCTTCCCAGACAGTTAGATTGGGCCCCTGTGGCACCAGCTCAGGGACACAGAAATAACTATGGGCAAAGTCACATTTCCCATTTTCTTTGGCAAGGGAACAAATGACCTTGTGGGGCAGCCATTTTGAAGGAAAAAAATGCTACATGTCAAAGTTTGTTTTGCACAAGGACAGAAATGGCACTTTGCGTAAAGCAAGGGCAAGAGTTTCAAGCAGGAAAATTGATTGTCGCACTTTAGCAAGTATGACCTTCGGTAAACAGATCTTCCGCCTTCAGATTTTCCTTTACTCTGGTAGGCCTTCACAGGCCATATACCAACCTTTACTTTAAGAAAAGAAAATTCAAAAATAGTAAATGCTTTGCCTTAGCATTTTTTTTATGATGGCAGTTGTTTCCATTGTGGATTCCAGGGACCCCACCAGGGATTTTGGGCCCCACGAAAAGGTCTCCCATCCTGCCCCAGCACTCCAGAATTTATTTTCTTTTTTTGAGGGCCCTTGTCAGTCAGGGCCCTTGAATCTGTCATAAATTTCCCTCTCCTTACTGTGCCCCTGGAGGTTGCCAGTGTAAAACATTTTGGACGGAAAATCGAACCTCCTTGCTCGAAAAGTAAACAAGTCCCTGAATGACTGGGCATGACTGCTTGAGACCACAAAGCAAGTTTGTATTTGCCATAGTAGTGGAATACCTATGCACGGCACTATTGTTTTTGAGGATGCAGAATGGTCACTGAATATTCTATGAAAAACATGCCAATGTATTTGTTTCATCAACCAAATGACAGGATTGAATGCAACTAAGGGGTATAGTCACCATATTTCAACCAACATTCAGAGTATTCACTGAAATGCAATGCTAATTAATAAGCTGTTAAAAATGTATGCACAAAGCAGTAACCTTTGAATCAGGATAAATCTTGCCTTCAGTTGAACGATATTCTTTATGAATCTCTGTACATGTCATTGCACGGCGTTCCACTATTTCACATTTTGCCAAAAACCGGCAATCAAAAAAAATAAAGCGGCAGAACCCAATGTGTTACCCGTCTCTGAAAAGCGACCTCGCTGCCAGCGAGTTAAAACGGAAAAAAAGCTTTTCTTTTTCCCTGGCCACGGCTAACAGATTGCAAAAGGCAGATGGAGAGCGGGTGATCTTCCACCGAAACGCGGTCCGTGAAAAAACCCTGTGAATTTTTCATCCGCGATTGCCGCGCTCGCGGGGAAAGGCCGCGAAGAAACAACGTTGCGTGCAATTAATCCACACGGCGCTGGACTGGGCTTCGGGCCCCCCGCACCTGGACTTCCTTCTTTCTGAAAGGAAGCAAACGGAGCCGGAGATTGGTCTCTCATTTTAACAGCCAATCACACGCGGGCGGCGCTCGTCGCATTCAATCACGGGCCCATTCAGACGGCCGGTGCCTCTGGGATAGCCGGAGAGCTTTCATCTGGATGTGGTCAATGCGGGGGCCCTCATTAAAATGTGCATTCGTTATCTGATCGACATAATCATTTCCATTATAACCTTCCCTTTGAAGTGTGCCTGCTTTCGGTGGGGGTGCATGCATAACCCGATCTGCAATCTCAATCGGGCGAGCGGAGGCATCGTTTTTTTGGTACATTTAAAGCTTTATTACGATTTTCAATTAGTAGATATTCAACCATGCCCGTGCATATGCTCGATTATGCCATGCACACTGGCATGATGAGCTGGAGTCATGAAGAAGTTAATACAGTTTTAACAGAAATGGTGATGTATTGAACTGGAAGATTTCTGAGATCCAGTGATGCATGAATCAGGATAATAAAGTAATAAAATAAAGAAAAATAAAGTAATTTAAAAAAATTACACAAACACCTCATGCGAATATCCAGTGATGGGGTCTCATCAGTATTCCACAGTACAATGTGTTAATTCAACTCTAACAGAGTATACATATGAGTCCAATAGCACCCATATGTACTCTGTAAGAGTTCATTTAACTCTGAACATTTTTCTGTGTGGGATGACTTGACCTAGCAAGATAATTTTCATCTCGATAAGTCCCCTGGGTCCTTTTTTTTTGCATCTGTAGCGCTCCAGAAATGTATGAGCAAAGTAAGCTAAAATGTAACGCTCTACACAAAAACCACCAGAGCCACCATCACCCAGGATTTCACAGTCATAAATCCCTGCACTACCATTCAGAGTCCCATAGGGGGCACTGTATGTGGGGCCTGTGAGCACTGTGATGCCAGTGGGCACCAGTGACATCACAATCAGGTCAAGCTTGAAGAGCTGGTAAAAGGCCTTAGAAAGGTTTTCTCTCCAGCATGAGCTTCAGTATCAAGTACTGCCCCAAGGCAGGTGACATTTCGGTGACATATGTAGTGAATTTGTGTTTATGGGGCTATTAAAATAGCAAGATTTGTAGTACGATGTGATTATCTGGGAGTCCACAGATCAGAATAGATATTTTTTTTTAAATGTTCGTTCCTGATGGACGCAAGGCTTCCCCACTGTGATACTGTATATATGTCCTTACTTCCGATGCAGTGTTGCAAGAAATTTTGCCAGGCAATATGAAATTGGTGTTCCACACTGGTATATTCTATCCAAGTGGCAAACATAAGAGCTATCGTATTTTAAAACATGAGACTGGAGGCTGTTGTTGGACTGGATTGGAATACCTTTAAAAGATTTTTTTCAGGCAGAATTTTTTTTTTCTTAATTATGTATTATAAATAATGTAGTCCACTTAGGATGCTTGAGCTAATTAGCGCAGCTTCATCAGTATAGAAAATACAAAATCACCGTTTTTGAAGTTCCTTTGCGGGTTTTGAGCATTTATGTTTTCCGTAAAAAAAATAAAAAATAAAGAGCTCCAGCGCGCAGCTTCAGAATCAACAAGCCGCCATTGGCTTAGCAGGCTGAGGACCCGTCTGTGGAGGGGGCCAGTTCGTGGGCGTCCTCTGGCACAACACCGCTAACAGCTGTCCCTCTGATTATTCCACCTATTCTCTCCTTTCTTCAGGGAAATGTCCCGCAGGCCACAGAGGAAAATAAGCCGTGTAATGTGTGTGGCTATTCGTTTAACGCGCGTTAAAACTGAGCTGGTCCGTGAAAACGACGCTATGTTCTCAATCAGCTCTTTTGGATGCAAGGAGAGAAATGTGAGCCAAAAGCTCTCGTCTGACACGGCTATCTCCCTAACTGAGAACATGCAGGTGGGAAAGGCACAAAGATCTTTCAACACATTGCTGTTAACTACATGTACTGGATCACTAGATTTTCCAAGTCCACATCTTTATAACATATTCCAGTATAGACCATTCACTAAGTGCTCAGGCCCTGTATAGCAAGCTGGATCTCGCTGACGTACTCGTTTCCAAAAACCTGCTTTGCTCACTGGGGCCTCACATGAGTTCCGGCCAGACGAACAGAGACAGCTCTCCAGTCAGAATAAATGTCTGCTAATGACACCCTCCGTGCCCGTGACTGTGAGCTAATGCTAATCCTCAGCGTTTCCCATGCCATGGTGGTTTTCCGCTCCAAACAGAGACCAAATGGAAGGATTGCTAGGAGTGAGACCAAGCGGCTTGTATTAGCCTTGCCTTCTGCGCAGAGCAAGAGAAGCCAGCCTGCAGCATGAATTCAGGTTCTCGACTCCACACTTCAGTAATAGCCATCTTGTGGTGCTTTTTACTGCCCAGTTTTTCTAAAAAAAACCTAAAATGGCAGCTCTTTGATTATTTGGCAGCAGTGTTATGGTAAGGAGTTGGTCTTGTAACCTGAAGGTCACAGGTTCCCCTGTAGGACACTACCGTTGTACCATTGAGAAAGCTACTTAGCCTGCATTTCTTCAGTATAAATCCAGGTGTAAAATTAGATGAAAAAAGCTGTGTAAGTTGCTTTTGGTAAGAGCGTCTGCTAAATGCCTATAATGTAATGTATTTGTATACAAACAGAAACACTACTACATACTGTAAGAGATTTATATTGAGGATGCACACTTTACTCCAACACAACAACATTGAAAGCCAACTGCATGCTGTCTTCAGGGGTGCAACATATTGTTCATCAATGAGGCGAAATAACAATGTGCTTGGAAACAAAAGACATCCCACACGATATATACATTTCTCCAGTGTGCATGAAACTCTGTTGGAGTTTCAATACAATCTGTACTAAATTGATTTTGCATTCCACCCTGCATTGTTAATTATATTCTGTTTATGTGAGTAGTACATGCTGCTTTTAAATGATACAGGCAACAGGCACTCTTGATTACCTCATCACTGTTGCAAAGTGACTTCAAACAACAGCGATATGGTACTTAAGTAGACTTGCCTCACAGCGGACATTGACTACACCCCTGTTTCCTTCGCGCCGTTTTCAGAAGTGATTGTACAGATCGGCTCTGTGTTTGATCGGAGCTCTCCCCCTTCGTTTTGCGGAATTAAGCATCCGAACGAAGTATGTAAGTAAACAGCGAGCGGCAGTTAGGAACCGGCCATCATTTCCACAAAAATCCGCATGTCCCTAATCACGCGTCCCCCCCGCTAATTCCCCTGATTTACAAAAGCTCGCTTCGGCCTCATCGCCGTCTTCCGCGAAGCTTTGAGATTTTTTTTGATTTATTTGCTCGACTAAATGCAGTTAATCCTCCGGTAATTAATTTGCTAAGCAGGAAACGCGTACAGCATAGGCGGACTGCCTTGAGGAAATTTCACCCTTTGTTTTCGCAGCCCGTCGAACGGTTTCGGGACTGTGATTTCCGCCTTCGTCCTTCGTCTCCGGCGACGTTCCCTCTGAGGAGCGAAGAGGAAGGCGCTGGAGCCTGCTGTTTCGGGGGCCGAACCCTGGAACAGGATACTGGAACGGGATACTCGCCCACCGCTGTTAACCGGTGTTATCTCGCCGGAGCAGAGGCGAAGTGTGTCATGGAGCCGGTCAGGTGGGGATTAGAGGAGGTAATCTCACCGTTTGACTGCAGCCCCCCCCCCCCCCGCCTCACCTCCCCGCGCAGTTTGGCAGATGACAGTGTTTAACAGAGACATCACCCCCCCCCCCGTGGGAGACCGGGAAAGAGATGCTGACAGATGCTTTCTCCTCTCGCACCCCGTCTCCTTGACATTTTGGCTCCGGCATTGATTTCTTTATTGCGGTGCCAGGGTCCAGGGGGGAGATACTGGGGTTGCTACAATCGCACTAAGGACTGTAAGGACCCGCAAATTAAAATGTGTTGATGATTGTTTTTCTTTGTGTGAGCGTAGGAGCGCGTGTGTGCATACTTGCATGACCGTGCATGTGTGTGTGTGTGTGTGTGTGTGTGTGTGTGTGTGTGTGAGCGTGCATGTGTGTGTGTGTGTGTGTGTGTGTGCATGTGTGTGTGTTTGTGTGCATGCATGCATGTGTGTGTGTATGTGTGTATGTGGTTATGTATGTTTGTGTGTGTGTGGAGGGAGGGAGGAGAGGTACTGCATGAGGAACCTCATAATTTAGTATCTTCATATTTGCTCCGCTTTTGTGGGAATTGAGAATATGTAAATCAATCCTGCCAACAATTTATTTATCATCTATTTTCAGAGCAGCGGAGCTGGGTGAAAAAATATGGAATGAAAAAGAAAAGAAAAGAAAGAAATGCATGCATTTCCAACTGCTTGGCTATCAACAGGTGGCCAGGATAGATTTTCAGAATCAAACAATCTCATATCATTTGCGTGCTCAGGCAGGGAGGCATGTGCCTGTGTGATTTCTCCTGCTTCGCCTCGGCGTGACTTGGTGGGGCGACGCTGTCTTAAGTTCCCGCCCAACGGCAGTGGGACGCGACTGAATGGAGCGGAAGTGAAACGCACTCGAAAAAAGTCCGGAGAATAGCTTTAATAACACTGACGCCTGGCGTGAGTCACTTCCGCCTTAGTCACGGCTGTTTGAAGTGGACGAGGGCTCATGTACGGCACAATGCCGTGTGATGATTTTTTGCGGGAAATTAATTCTGAGACGTTGTTTTCAGGGTAAGTGGAGGGAAATCCATTGTTCGTGGGGGTGCGGGTTGGGCGGGCGGGGGGGTTTGGGGGTTGGAGTGATGGTTAGGATATAGACATCCTGTGTGAGCAGACCCTTCATCAGATGAAGATCTGCGAGGATGTGAGCTCAAAACCTCTCGGCAAATTGCGCTCACTTACGTCAAAGGAAGGGACAGCATTGCTTTGACTTGCTGTCAAAAGACGAGCCTTCCCTTGAGGACATGTGCGTAGGTTTGGGACACGACAGGGAGACATGTCACCCCCAATATTTTCATGTGAGCTCATTGCTAGATTGGCTGGTACACTTTTGAGACTTGACGTTTACTGTAACTACTTTAGAATAGGTGGTGCAACAGTATACCTCTCCATTCATCTATCCATCATCTATACCCACATATCCTGGGCAGGGTCACAGGGGGTGCTGGATCCTATCCCAGCATGCATTGGGCGAGAGGCAGGAATACACCTGAACAGGCCGTCAATCTATCGCAGGGCACACACGCCATTCACTCACACACTCATACCTACAGGCAATTTAGAGTCTCCAGTTAGCTTAACCTGCATGTCTAGGGACTGTGGGAGGAAACTGGAGTACCCGGAGGAAACCCACACGGACACGGGGAGAACCTGTAAGCTCCACACAGAAAGGTCCAGACCGGGATTCGAACCCAGGAACTTCTTGCGATAAGCCGAGTATACCTCTCTAATAGTTGAAATGAAACCTATGCCTATGACCAGAGGCATAACAACTAAACTCTGCCCTGCATGACCTTGTCTACAATGATTATAATAATTTAAGTTGAATTATGTAATGATTAATCAAATAAATGTAAACTACAGTGATCTATTTTATTTTATTGCATTTTTTTCATAGAAAATGCTACCAAAAGGTCACCCGCCAAAGTGGCTGGTCACAGTGACGTAGATCAACCCACATTTGGCGGGTTGTGAATGTCAAGCTCTGCATGTGCCTCTCTCTTTCTCCCGCCAACTTTATGTTTTTTTTAGTTTTTTTTTTAATGTTTTGACCCCAGCCTCTATGTTTGCAACCTAAGAGAAAACCGTGACCCACGTTTTTACTCCCCCGTGCTCGTCCAGGGAGTTACTGTATGAACAAGACTTTATTTACCTTTTGCCTTGGACGTTGCAGCAGAGTTCCGGGGGGGGGGGGGATTCACAGTTGAGTATCCATCAGGAAAGGCTCTTAAGAATCCCATCTCCCCAAGCTCAGCTATAATTCAGCACTGCCCCTTAACTGACATATTAGAGCTCTGATGCAAAAGCAGCCCCCTGTTTTTTTTTCCTTCCTCTGACCTTTGTACGTTTGCTGTCTTCCTTGATGCCGGAGGAAGCACAAACAAGGACTGGATTCTTGCCAGTGTGGATTGCACGCAGCCACGGCTGAGATGTGTTCTTGGAAAACACGGCCGGTGGTCGCAGTCCATGTTTATGTTGATGAGGTGATGTGGCAGGCTAATGTTCATCAGTTCATTTTCTAACAGTCATGGCATCATCATGGTGCCCTGTCACCACATTGATACTGCCATCGCCTTCAAAAATAAATACCGGTATGGCAAAAAAATTGCATTTCAGAATGTTCCGCACTCCTCAAAACGTGATTCCTGCACATAGTTTTCTGGACCATCTCAGTGCAGATTTCTCCCAGTCTCTCGCACCCAACAGATTTTTTTTTTTTTGTTTAATCATTTGCGGTACTAGAAGCCACGTGGAAGAAGGGGAATATTGGCTGAGTGCTTCTCTGCGCACGTGCGTGAACTGCAAATGACACTGACCCCGGAGGATTTCAATGCGCGGTTCGGAAGCAGCCGGGCAGAATGTGTGTTGCTCTAGTCTGCGCAACAGAAAGCCTGCATTCACGACCAGAGACGAATGCAGTTAGCTGTGGGAGTGTGTTCGGTTTCTGGAGTGCTTGGTCAGGGGAATTCTGGGAATGCCATAGAAAGTGCTTATCTGCAGCCATACTGAACACTCATTACATTACATTACATTTATTTGGCAGATGCTTTTATCCAAAGCCACGTACAAAAAGTGCATTTCATGGTCATTTAGTCAACTACAAAACGCAGGTCCAGTAAGATACAATATTTATTTTGTACAGCTATCTCTTGCCAAGAACACAGTTTAGTTCACACAGTGAACACTATTCTGACCTAACTTATGCCAAGCCAAACTAGGGAGAAGAACAAGCTACAATATTAGGACAAATACAAATTACCAAAAAGTTCTGGAATGGGGGTACATGTAACATGAGTGTCATGATATACAGGGTGGTGGTAGTTAGTCCCAGGTATAGTCTGAAGAGATGCGTCTTCAGACCACGGCTGAAGATGGGTAGTGAGGGAGAGGAATGGACATGGAATGGAAAGAGCAGTCACCTGTCAGTAATATCAGTCTAGGCATGGGAGCCTTTAAAAATAAAATAAAACAAAAACCTTTAACCTGCTGATTACCAAGCATCTGTTTTGCTCATTCTAGCTATATTTTTGCTCATTTATGAGATAGACACAATGTAGTAGCAACTACACAAACAGCTTATATCTTATTAGCAACTTATGTCAATAGAGCTAGTGTCTGTTATTAAAGAATAATATTGAATAAGGGTATACGTTTCACTGTATCCTTTATTTATTCATTTTTTCTTAGTTTGCCAAATGAAATCCTGCAGTTACCGGTACTGCTTTGCATTTGGACCAAAAATAAATATGTATTGTCCGTTCTGTCAAAATAAGAATGTTATCATTTTATACATGAACATGACAAGTTACCTTTATATGCTAAGGAATATGATGGTAAATCAAATAAAAAAACATAGATACTGTATGCTGCCAGTGACATACATATGAAATGGCTGCCAATTTAAGGCCCACAAAGGAGCCTGCCACTGCACACAATATAATAAGGCTGAACAGAACGAGTCAATTACTACATTAAAAAGTATTAAATATCGCTTGGCTAATTACTCCAAACCTCATTTAGAGGATAATCTCGGACCACTTAGGCATTCCAACTCAGAAATTGAACTGACAAAAGCGTGAAGAGGTAATAACTAAGCTTTATGTGTATATATAGAAAATGAGGAAGCACGTCAAAGTATTATATTAATTGGACAGCTAATAGGCCTTAATTACCAAATGAGTCTACTGTCTCTGACGTCTGCATGGAGTGTGTCCACTGGAGTCAGCATTACGCTCTCTATTTGCGTTAGCAAATCAATATTAAATCAAGTCATTCCATATTCTCCCAGGTTTATTATTTTATTTTATTTTGATGTAACTTCTTATTTAACTCTTTAAAATGCGAAACATTTCCATTGGTTTAGCAACTACTTCATATGGCCTTGTACTTTTTACATCCAGATATTTAACAAATAATTTTTTAAAAATTTGTCATGTCAGAAGAATAATTTTCATATAGTTCCAGTAACATTCACCTCTTCTCTGTCCATACATTCTTTCCATTTTCTAATGGGGACCACTTCAGTCTCACTGTGTCTGGAAGACATAATAATTGAAAAGCACACATTTATGATTTCACACACACACATGCACACACACACCCAAACACATGCACACACACGCACACACATGCACACACACACACACACACACACACACATGCACGCACACACACATACACACAATGAGAGTTGAAATAAGTTAATAAACGAAAAGTTGTTATGTAAAATATAGAAGCTGTACTTTTCATGTCATTTTTTTTTTGGCATAAGGCAGATTTAAAACTATCAGGAAAGTGCCTCTTCATTTCATGACATAATTTTCTAATCAAATTTAGTATACTTCTCAAAGTAGCTTTGAAGATCTCTGTCATGCAAACCCTTTTAATAGAAAATGCATGAAAACCTTTTGTTCAGCCAAATTTCATTTGCACTACATCTTGAATGTGATTCTTTTAAAAGGCCCTCTAGTCTTTTTGTGTGCTCTTTTGTGTAATTCTTCTTCTTGTTGTTGCCTTGATTTGGAAGTTAAGTTCTCACCACCTGGGGAGCAAAAGCAAAAGTCTCTGCTTAGAATGAATTATGCGCTGTAAGTTTTTAATCTAATTTGTTTTCACTGTTGTAGTCTGAAATTTGAGCAGGTCTGAAGCAGTGAAAAGTTGTCTTAAATCCTTTGGATCGTGGCACAGTTTAAAAAAATATATTATTATTATTATTATTATTATTATTGTTATTACATACATATATGACTGTGAATACATGTGGTTTGTCACATATACAGCACAAAATCTGCCCATGAACACTTCATAAAATGGTAATGCCATCTTTTCAAACATGTTATATATGCTTTATTAAGGCATTATGAACACAATGTCAAATTTCAAAAAGAAAAATATGTATATACATATTCTCAACAGTAACATACCTATATTCTACAAATTGTGTGAGCTTAATGACTTATCCTACCAAGAACAGCATGCAGCTCAAGGTCTTTATTTTCACTTTAAGGAAAGATCTAAGATGAGGCCAGTGTGCCATTCTGCAGACCAGGGTCTTGATTGAAGACCATGTTTACTTCGTTAGTTCATTAATGGAATCAGGTGTCATACTGCTGGGGTGAAAATTAAAATCTGCACCCACATCGGCCCTGTCTGGATAAGACTGGACACCCCTGCCCCTTTCACATCTCTCCCATCAGGACAGAGTGTAGCACAGTGGGTAAGGAACTGGGCTTGTAACCGAAAGGTTGTAGGTTCGATTCCCGGGTAAGGACACTGCCGTTGTACCCTTGAGCAAGGTACTTAACCTGCACTGCTTCAGTATATATCCAGCTGTATAAATGGATACAATGTAAAATGCTATGTAAAAAAAAATTGTCTAAGTTGCTCTGGATAAGAGCGTCTGCTAAATGCCTGTAATGTAATGTAATGTAATGTCCCAAATACCCTTGCTTTATTGTGGTGCCAACCCGGGAATGAGATGTTCGCAGTGGAACAATTTGCCAAAATAGCGGTGTTTCTTTCTCATCCGTCTTTTAACCGGAACGATGCTCCGTCTCCTCGTCGATAAAAAAAAAAAGCCAGCGGTCATCGTTAAGTATGAGATTTCAGAGATTGTCACAGATTGCAATGAATTAAAGGCAATTTTGTCCAATTTTTGTGACTCTTCACGGTCCCCCTCCAGTGGAATGCAGGAGGGTTAACGTGCTCTGGTGGAATGAATGCATGATGAGCAGGATGGTAAATGGACTGCATTTATATAGCGCTTTTATCCAAAGCACTTTACAGTGCCTCTCATTCATCCATTCACACACACACTCAGACGGCAACGGTGAAAGGCTGCCATGCAAGGTACCAATCATTTGGGAGCAATTACGGGTTAGGTGTCTTGCTCAGGGACACTTCGACACGCCCAGGGCGGGGGATCGAACTGGCAACCCTCCGACCGCCAGACAACCGCTCTTACCGCCTGAGCTATGTCGCCCCAGGAGAGAAAGAGCTGTGTTCTGTGTGCTTTCAGTTAAAGCCAAGGCTACACAAACACAAATTTTTAATTAAAAAATACAATTATAAAGTGATAGACAATTATTATAGATATACATAATTTTCATAGACAAAAAACAGGATTGGATTACAGAACAGCTAGAAAAGAGATGTTATCATATCAATCAAACAGAAAGGGCTCACTTGTGAACTCGGTTTTAGCATAATATATATCAATACATGCATCACATATTGTCATGTCTTTGCAAACAAAAATGTTCAATTAACCAAAACGTACGCATTTCTGTTTGTATCTGTCATGGAATTATTATGGCTTATGACTAACGAGAGTTAAATATGACAAAATGAAATTAATTCCAATGAATATTTTAAAATCTTGAAATCAACAAATACGTGACATAATATATAAAAGATAATACAGTGTAATTAATATAAATAAATAAATAAGCATTTATAAAATGTACTATGCACCATAAATCTGATGCAATGTGGTGTAAGCATAGCATAATGATGACAGCATCATTCTTATTGATTATGCACAAATATACAGAATAACACGTGCAGCATTAAAAAAATATATGATATAGATTGATGGAAAATTTATGTCATATACCAATGCCACAGGTCTATGTACAGTTATAGAAGACTATTCAATGTGTCACAATAGGATCTTTTGTCAAATGTCTTTTTGACCAAAATCAAGACAGATCACGGCATTGCCGTTTGAAGTGAAAATAAAAGGTAAGGCATTTGTTGGATAGCAACAATAAAGGCTTAGTCCTTTGAAGTATAGCCATTTATCCTCGTTTCCCGACCCCCATTTTGTGTTTTCCTATTTTGATATAGAATCAATGGTCATGGGCGAGTAATACATTTCACATTTCTCAGCTGGCAGCTGAATGAATCCATTACTGAACCTCTTAAAGTCAGTCTACAGTAATGTGTAAAAAAAAAACCCCAAAACACTCATAAATCCAAAGAAAGGAAAAAGCACCATCTTTATATTTCTCACAGGACAAAAAACAAAAAGTTCAACCATGGTTTGACACTTTGCCATGACGCTTGATGGTATGGGTTTTTAAAAAAGGGTTCTTCATGGACCGCTGAGGGTCCTTGAAGGGGGGCCCCTGGCCAGGCTTGATATGCAATGACTGTATATAGATTTAGGAAACCATTTCAAATGATAAAACCTTTTCTGAAAATAAAACCTTTTTTTTTTACTTGATGATGGGGGGCTACCCTGGATGCCGTTGAACCTGGGCAGGGGTCTATGGATCAGGAAAAGTTGGAAACCCCAGCGCCATGGCACACAACACGCATTAGGCATTTTGGCAGACAAAACAAACAAAAACAAAAAGCAAACGGAGCTGCAGTTATTGACAAAAAAGAAGACTTGTTTTGAGAATCGGACTTTGCTGAAGTTCTGACCTTTTACACGCACTCCGGCCCAGCAGTGCTGTGAGCTGTGTGTGGCTGCGGCATCGGGGACGGCACTGACAACCGTTACAAAAACGAGCGGGACACCACGGCAAATGAGAATCTCCAGACGTTCGCGCCGGTGTTTTATTAACGACAGGAGAGATCTAGCGCTGGGCGGAAAAAAAACAAACAAAAGGAAACAAAAACAAAACCTGGGCTGCCAAGCCCTTTTATTGGTTTGAATTTTGAGGCTGGGGTCGAGGGGTCACCACAGCAAGGCCACAGCATGAGGAGGGAAGAAGAGAAAATTGGAATCACATATAATGAAAGGATGATCCACAACGCAGTCTTAAAATGACAGATATGTCAAATAAATAAAAAATCAAAACAAAACTCTTCAATTCTATGCAACTTCTGGCTGACCACACATCAGGCTGGTGTGGGCTTGTTGTTGACCAAAATTAACGCGTGAGGAATGTGGCATGGCTGCCATTTGAGAAGAGGTGCATCCAAGCAGTGTGGAAAGCATCTGCATTTTTAGCCCTCATTATGCCACACAATACATTTCCAAGTCACTATTTGTAACTCGTGCTCAACCGTGCCACCTAGTGGTGACAGTGAAGACTGCGCTGAACACTGAAACCAGAGATTCTTTGGTCTCAGGAGAGAGAAAGGTTAACTGGAGCCTGGCTTGCTTGTAGAACTATAGCATAGCATAGAGCATTATTCATAGCATTGTAATGGTGTTATTGGTTGTAACTGCTGCTGTACCACACTTTTGTGGTCAATTGTATGTCTTGCTTATTTTGCAGTTGCTGCTGTTATTGTCTGTGTTCTCACAAAAAGCTTGTCTGGAGAGAACTAAGACAAATTTTATCATTGCATTCAGTGTACAATAATGCAGAATTTAGACAAAAACAAACTTTAACATATGAAGGAAACTATAAAGTACTTTAAGGAGCTTAAACAAACAGTGTTGTAGACATGCAATGCACCATGTTTCAAAACAAGCCTTTGAACAACATCTACAGGAAAAAACGGCCATTTGAGCAAAGGAAAATAATAGTTTATCTGAGATACAGCAACAAAGCAACTGCAAGTATGAAATGAGTTGTGAATTGAAGCGCAGAGAGTGACAGTAATGCAGAATGAAATGAAAGGTTTGCGGGCGCTCCAACTGCACAGCGTTTCCCAGGCTGCCATAAGAAAGCTTTTAGCCGGGTCACATGATACCACCTCCACCGTCTTTGCCTCTGCTCTTAGCACGTCCCCAGCTCCAAATTTGTTTTTCTTGTTCCGTATACTTTTTAAATAATTGATTAAGAAGCAATACAAACTGTTAATATAGCATGCTAACACCACATAGTGATGAATGTCCAGTGTTAATTCAAATCTACAGTAACAGTGATCATTCAACTCTTAACACATAACACTTGGTCCCACTCTGCAATGTTATCTGTTAAGAGTTGAATGAACTCTGGACATTTTTCTGTGCACGATTTCATGTTGGTAATGCAGTGGACAACATCTCCAGTGCTTCTGGGAAACAAAGTGTGTGTACAGGGTTTCATTCAGACCGAACAATGTAATCTGCATAGAAAATAAACTGTCTGGTATTAACACAAAATAGATAACATTTGCTCCCACATACCACAGAGTTAACACTGTTAGAGTTGAATTAACACTGGACATTTTACTGCGCAATGGTCCCATCGGTAGTGATGTCAGGCCGTGATCTTTTAAGGGATCGTGCTCCGGTGTCATTCGGTGTCAATCGCTCTGTCATAGCGGGCAGGTTTAAGGTGTCGCCTGCGTCAGTCGGTAAGTCATTCGGTTGGCTGATCACTAGCCAATCAGCTTCTGTCAGAAAGCCAGACGAGGCTACCGTCTCAGGAAGTGTTGAGTCACTGTTATGGCGTGCTTAAGCAGAACACATTAGCTGGCAACTCCAGGCAGGTAATTTGTACCTCTGCTGTGGTGATAATTGGTCTGGATGGTGCTGACAGAGCAGGAGAAGGAAGGGGGGGGGGGGGGTTGCAGTATTGGGCCCGAGATGAAAAAAAGATTTCACCATTGCAAACACAACATAGATCTGGACCCTACAGTATAATTCTCTCAACTCCCCGTCTGGAGAGCAAGATTTACCTCCCTTATCTGGGAGTGCATTCGTTGTTTCATATGGCTTTGGAGTACCTCAGGCAGTTCAATCAACACTTTCAACAACCTCTCTAGCTAAGTGAAATGAGAAACAGTGTGGTGGCTATCATGTATAGCATAAATTTTACTTGAGAATGCGTATTTTTAAGTACACCATGATGCCACAATGAAAAGGAACTACCGGATCAATGCTGGATAGATTTATTTTACTCATTTGAAAATGGGCTGAATGGATTTCTCCCCCTTTCTATTCCCGCAGTGACATACAGACTAAAATGCGCAGTGTTCATTCCACTCTAACAGTGTTGATTCAACTCTTGACAGATATTCATTTGGTCCCACTCTGGAAGGTGGAATCAAATGTTATCTGTTGAGAGGTGACTTAACGCTGGGCATTTCACTGTCTGGGGCCAATGAGCAAACACTGTAAATGGTACAGTACGTCCTACCGCTGAATTTGATTACATCATGCAGATGTAATATATGTGTGTTTACTAGGCTGACCTATAAAGTCCCATGCTGTAACTCTGCTCTCCTCCACTCCACTCTGCGTTCCACTCTACATTTGAGGTACCTAACAGAGAAGGCTTGCCTCCTTTAATGCAATATCACAATGGAAGAGATCTTGAAGTAGAAACTAAAATGTATTTCCTGTATGGTCATACATAACTACACAGCATCTTTTTTCTTTTTTACTGTAGATCAATAAATGGGCCACACGGAATATTGCAGTCTTCTGTACTGAGATTTGTGCGATACGAGTCATCCAGTATGAATTTCACCACCGTGTCCATGACGTAAACTCACAAATCGATGTCAAGGACAATTGTTTTCCCCCCCAACGTTTTCCCATCAACGCCTTCTCCCCAGAAGTTACCTTGGAATTCATGTAAGGAAGCTTGTCCCGAAGAGACTACGGGAAAATGCCTGTCTACGCCCACGCATTGACACGCTCTTTCATGTCCTTGTGTCTCCATGAGAGACAGCACTAAAACCTTCTTCCACCTGAACTCCCCGTTCAGCGCCTATCACGACACAGGAAGACGCTGCGTTCGGAGCACGGCTCACCTTCGTAATGAGGTCGTCGTTATGTCTCGGAGAAACACCGTTAGGGGCATAATTCCCCGCTCTCCTTGCTCTCGGGAGCCGCGGCGCCTGCTGCTACGTGACGGCGAGGGAAAGCGCCACCGCGGCACGTTTCGTCTTCGACGGCGAAAACAGCGGGACCTTCCGGCCGCGCGCGGAACCGCGTTTTTTTATCGCGGACGCTGAAAGCGAACCGCCCCGGCAGACACGCGCGCTCTTACACAGCCGTGCGGAGCGTGAGGTAATGCTGCCTCATCATGATTGCGTGCAGCTGCGTAGCTTCCGCTGCCTTTGAAAGCTAGCGCAGTTATTCATGTATAGCGCCCGTACTGCAACTCTTTTATTTCTCTACTTCCTTCCTATTTTTAAAAAAGAAAGAGTATTTCTGTTTTATTTATTTATTTATTTATAAGATTTATTTTTTCGAGGGACGGTGCACATTAATAAACATTACTGTACATGTGCCAGTGTTATTCAAACTGCTAATTTTCAACAGTGTTGTCCTTGGGTGAAAAGAACTACGTTGCAACTAGGCTGCCATTCGAGTAATGCAACTACCAAATGAATGTTTGATGTAATTTTATGTTTGTTCTGTATGACACTATATGTGTATTGTTCAGTAATGATGTTGCTGATTGTGAGTCTGTATTTGAGCTCATTTCGACATTCATATTTAATGTTACCACATTTCCCTGGATAAGATGTCTTTTTTATTATTTGGTAATCAAAGTTGTGGGCACTGAATAGGATGATGTTGCAAATGGTGTGTAAATGATGATGTAAATCGAGAAAAATAAATCAAGTGCTTCAAGACTGGATTGGTCGTAATTAAATCCGCATCTTCAAGAAGGTTAAAAACAAACCTCTGAGTGCTGAAGAGCCCTTTAATGCAGTAAGCAGTGATGTGATTTATTCAACCCAGAAAGTGTGTTTGTGTGTGTCTGTGTGTGTGTGTGTGTGTGTGTGTGCGTGCGTGCGTGCGGGTGTGTCTGTGTGTGTGTGTTTGTGCACGTGTGTGTGTGTACATGTGTGTGTCGGCGTGTATATGTGTGTATGTGTGTGTTTGTGTGTGCGTGTGCCTGTGGGTGTGTGTGTGTCCGTGCTTGTGCGCATGTACCTGTGGCTGTGTGTGTGTCCGTGCTTGTGTGTGCATGTGTGTGTGTGTATGTGTCTGTGTTCCTATGAAATATCATCAAGGCTTGGGGCCTGTGCTAATTGACAGCCTACATGCATGGCAGGTAAGTGGCTGGGAAATAAAAGGCAGCCGATGGACACAGGCTGCACTCCCGGGCTGGGAAGCGGAGGACGTGTTTGTTAGCGATAGCGCCGTATCTCCACAGCTTCTGCTGACCTTTGACCTTCGCTGTGGTCCCACAGGCACAGGCCGCGCCTCGGTCGCCCTGAGAGCGAGCGCTTCAGCGAACGGCCGCGGGCTCCGCTTCAGCAGAGAGCCTCCTCATCATCGGCAAACGAGGATGAAGATAAGAGCGAGAGAAACGGAGAGAGAGAGAGACACGCTAGCAACAAGGCACCCTCCATCCCAGCCTCGCCTTCTCAGTATCTCTCCCACTATGCTGGAACATCCATCTTGTGAAAATAAAATCCATATCAGTTTCTGCTCTTTCCAATCGCACATTTCCTTCCTCTCGTTATCCATTCCTGGGAGCGGTTGACCTCAATCATCATTTCCAGGCATCGCATGTAAGTACGCAGCAAATTGTCCAGTGCTGATTCTACTTTAATTGTGTTTATTCAACTCTAACAGATAACATTAGGCCCCACTCAGGACCAGATTGGGACCAAATGTGATCTGTTAGAGTAGGATTTACCCTGGACATTTCACTGCGTAGGGTTGCCAGATCCTCGGTTTTCAACTGGAATATCTGGTTTTCAGATTATTTGTACCAGTCCGGTTTGTTGTCCCAACAGGACAATATAATGTATGGTCAGAGTAAGTGAGTAATTGATTGAAAAAGAACTGACCATTATTCATGTAATGAGTTTGCATTTCAACCACCACAGTATGTAATCCATTCCAAAGGCTACCACCCACCCAACCTCCTTGAAAGCTTCTGATATAGGTCTTATCCAGAGCAACTTACACAACTTTTACACAGCATTTGCATTGCATCCATTTATACAGCTGGATAATACACTGAAGCAATGCAATGCAGGTTATGTACCTTGCTCAAGGGTACAAGGCAGTATCCAGGAATCAAACCTGTGACCTTTAGGTTACAAGACCCAGTTCCTTACTCATTATACCCATTATAGTACACTGCCCCCAGCTCTATCCAGCTCTATCAATGTATTGTATGTAAAAGAGGTTAATGCATGCTGTGTTGGTTTTGTAAGCATCTGATAAATGTCTCGCACGCAAGCTGAAAATGAACCAACTAAACAGAGGGATGAGGTGCAACTGGTATGTACATGTAACCCACAGGTACTTTTTATTGTTTATTGAAAGAATGGCAGGAGGAATGATATTCCTTAGTTATTCTCATTCTGCGCACAGCCACCAGTGCTGTTATGCTTTTATGCCTGCACAAAAAACAAAAAAAAAATCTCAGTTGCTCGCAGCTGAAGACCCAAAAGAAAAATCTGAGTAATAAGTCCGGGAGCCAACATATCAAATAAGATCTGAGATCTAACAAACTATCTTGCCGAAGTCCACAATGCCTGCATGTTAATTTATGTACATAAAGATAAAGAGTGGAAAACCTTTTTGTAAACTGAATAGACCTCATGCTCCTACACTATGCACAGAATGCATCTGAAACCTCCCCCCACTCTCTCTCTCTCTCTCTCTCTCTCTCCCCCCCCCCCCCCCCACTTGCTCTCTCTTTCATTTCTCCAGTGTATTGGAAGTTTGCTATAGCAGAGGGTTTCTGGAGACAATAGGCCTTCAATCAGCCTCCAGACTGTCTTCAAAAGAAATGCTTTTTCAGTTTTTTTTATCTGCTATTTCATCTTTTCATTTTTTCATCTGCAGAATTTATGCATTCAGTACATGCTACAAAAGTAATGGCTGTTTCGATAAAGTGAGTTCAAATTTTGAAAATGTCTGAATCTCGAGGGTAATTCAATTGCATGTAGATTTTCTACATGAATGATCCGCCACATTCTTTTCTGATTAAGATAACATACATATAGTATAAGATACCAACCATTTCCTAGATCTGAGATAGCTATGTACACATGACTCCTGACAAACACACCACACCACCCACAGGCACATGCTGATACCGCGGGACAGCACAGCACCCAAACGCGCAAGCAGACACACACACACACACACAAACACACGCATACACACACATGCACACACACACACATAAACACTGTTCAGTCAGATGAGTCAGTACCTGCCTTTAGCCATGCTTTTCTACTCCACACTGAACATGTGAATGTCCTTTGGGAAACTAATGAGGCAATTAACATGTGACACATGACCTAATATCATATGTCACCAGTGACACTGAAACCTACCAGGGGGAGATTTGCGTGTATTTACAGCTGAGTATATTTTTTACACAAAAAAGGGAATCTTGATTTAGTTTTCGCAGAGTGACACAGGTCAGCATAAAAAGGAACCTGTTTAAAATAAGCCCTAGAGATTTAAACTGTTGGCTGTGTTACTGAGACTGACTAACAGAGGTAGTGGGGGTGTGGCAAATTAAAGGCAGCTTTCACAGTGAAATCAGGACAAAAGGAAACAGCCCACACGTATATATAACGTGTACAAACCCCATGATGAAAGGCTGGATCATTTTTATAACATCTCACAACTGTCAGGGCTCCCATAACGGGTGTGGAGATCAACATTTTGAGGGAAAAAACAACACTTCTTTTCAGGCTCTAATGATCAAAAGTGCATTCGCATTCCGTGAGAAATTCACCTTTTTAAAGGTTGGCAGTGTGTCCTCCCTCACTTTTATTTGTTTTCTTTATTTCCCGTACCCTTTTAAATCTGGGTCTCTCTCACATCTCTCTGCCATTTAAAGTGACCGATGAATATTTATTGGGACCAGTTGTAGCTCGCGTCTAAGGAGGCAGCACACATTGTCGCTTGGGTTTGTGTGGCAGTTCATTTTTCAGCATTGCATTGTGGGATCGCGGGTGGCATCTGGGGAAAAAAAAAAAAGTTGGAACTTAAAGAGACAGCTGGGAAGGGGGGGGGGAAACGAAAAAGTGCTGTCCGAAGAGGGGAGGGGAGGGAACTGGGGATTATGTACCCGAGTAAGTTTTTTGGAACGTTTATTTTTCTCAGCATTCTAAGTCAGTGTTCTGGAACACCATGCAAAAGAAAAGAGCTGATGCAAAAAAAAATAAAAGAAAAGATTTTCTGATTTATCTTTCGAAAGACTACCTCAGACAGCCACCTTCCATCATACCTAATTCAGAAAAGAGACAAATTCCGGGCATGGCGTCCAAATTTCATTTTGGTTAAATCATTCAGTATTCATCATCTCATTCATCACTGCAGTTGAGTGACCATGTGACTGGTAGGTACCTCTAAATCAAATTGTGCCCCCCTTAAAGCTATGTCTTCCAAGCTTCCGATTGGCCCTTGGTGATATGTACAGTTCACACGGAATTTTCACCCCTTCCACTTCAAAGCTTTACTTAAAGTTGAGCAATGTTAATTTGGCCAGGTGTTCATCGTCAGATTCCACATAGAAACATATATTAAGCTTAATCAATTTGGATAAATGCAACGTTTAGCGAAGCCTTTCAGGGATTACACAGAGTGCTTTGTTTTCAAGCAAGCACAGCCCAAAATGGAGTCTAATGCTGGATCACCTGTTTTATCTTTAATGGACATAGCCGGCAAAATCTAATAAGGATAGAGGAGACTTAGCCATGCTGGGAACAAGGAGAGCGCTGGGATCTGAGAGGCCAATTCATCTAAATCCAAACAGAAACGGAGCAGCGTTCTCTGGTGGGTTCCCTCTGCAACCGAGCATCCATTACAGTACATCCCTCTATATTAGGAGAAAGCGCATCCTCGTCTGGACAGATGTAAGACCAGCTAATTTTCCATTCCCCTTCAACTCTCATTTGTTCAAGTGAAGCCATTGCATCTCTTAATTTAAAGAGTACCTCTAGAACCCTGTAGGATTTCAGTGCCGTTAAATCAAAATGCTCCATAACTGTTGGAATTATCCCATATGGGGATTGTGCAGGAAAATACATGAGGAAGATTGAGAGGAAGCCAATTGCTCTCTTAGCCATTTACCTGTCATGGGTCATGCAAGCCTGTAGCTTATGTCCTCCTTTTTTCTGTGTTAAATGATCCATCCATCCATCCATTACCTATACCCGCTTATTCCTGGTCAGGGTCGCGGGAGGTTCTGGAGCCTATCCCAGCATGCACTTGGCTAGAAGCAGGAGTAAATCCTCCAGAGTCCGCCAGTCTATCGCAGGGCACACACACCATTCACTCACACACACATACCTATGGGCAATTTAAACTCTCCAATTAACCTAAACTGCATGTCTTTGGACTGTGGGAAGAAACCGGAGTACCCGGAGGAAACTCACACGGACACAGGGAGAACGTGCAAACTACACACAGGACGACCCTGGCCAGGATTCAAACCAAGGATCTTCTTGCTGTGAGGCAACCCTCTTCCCACTGCCACTCTGTGTTAAATTGTACTGTAATACTGGGATTTGTATCAGATCTATTTAAGACATCTTAAGTTAGCTTTGGAGTGATTCTCTGGTTGCCGTTAAGGAATAAATGGGAACTTTGTAACTTGTTCCGTGAAGATGTGTCTTGTAGCGTTGACTTCAGTTTGATAAACCTAATGTAGGTCAGTTCAAAAAGATCATCTTAACTGGAGCACACCTGCCATACCTGAGAAACAAGGTATGCTTTTTTTTATTTTTTAGCTATACACACAGCACACAAGCATGTCAGAAGTTCATGAGACTGACTGACTCAGGATTGTTGTGGTGTGAACAGCCTCATCTTGATCACATGCAAGTTCCGTTGTAAGCAGCGAGCAGAACTGAGCTTGTTGTAGATAACTGTTCATCCCAGATAAGGTTGGGCCACTGGGGACATGACAGCCGTACCCACACTCCCTGGTGACCCAATCACAAAAGCAGTGGTGCTCTGGTGCTCCAGTATCCAGTATGCCATCATATAAACGCTATTTAATTATGGCATAATCAGCATCTATTCATTCAACAGAACATACAATCAGAATGTGTGCCATCTGAGCTCTATAGAAACAAAACAGATGTTTGCAACGAGCTGACATGAAGCATTTGTGTCTGTGATGTTTTTTTTTTTCCCACATCCCACAAACAAGGGTCTGTTCCAACACATACAGTGTTGTTAAAGTTTCATTTTTCGTTCAGTCCATACTTGAGGAAAACATTTGGAAGGAGCACACAGTAAATGTTATATTTTGTCCTGTTCAGAAAGTTTTTTTTCTTTTTCCAAAATTCTAAGTCAGTATTATAGAACTCAATTTATTTAAATCACCAGTAGTGGTTGTGACACCAGCACTAGAATATTCAATTAAGAACATTCCAATCACATATTTGTGATCTTACACCTTAAAAGGGGTTAATTCAGCTCTATTTGATATTTGTCCAAATTTGATCAAATGTAGCCCATGGTCGTAAAATGCACTCCCAGGATGAACACGTGCTGTGTGTCTCCCTGTGCGCTAGTATGTGGTTCATGATGGACATGGTGGGTCTGTGGTGTTGGAGACACCTGTCAGGGGTGCTCCCTGAATGCTGGAGACAGAGACTACGGACCCATTTGCACCTCTACCCTGGACGAATGGGCCTTATATGACCACCTGCATTGCCTATGCATTGAACCAGCAGTCTTGACAAAGAGACTGTGTTACCCACAAGGTAATAATGGTAGGATTCATGATCCTAAATCCCCTGCCCCCGCCCCCGCTTCCGCATAACTCATAAGAGAGTGGGCCCTCCCGGCATCCCTCATTGTGCTCGCTGATTATATCGTCATGTTCATCCTTTCTGAGTTCATCCCTTCGCCTCTGTGAGTATCGACTGGGCCCCCTCTGCCTGTCCATCCGTCGATTAGGGGCGTATCTCAGTAGCCATCTGTCTGCTGATATGTCCGGTGCCTGATCTTGCTCTGTCTCTCAGTGCATGGAGTGACTGATGCTTGTCTTCCAGGAGCCCTGTTCATGTGAATGTCACTGTGCAAATTAAGCCAGGCAAGAGGGACCAGGCTGCATTTGGCTGGCATGTGTACTTGACAATACATGTGAGACAGTGGTGCCCAAGCCTACCCAGAAAAAAAAATGGGTGCATGTTTTTGTTTTAGGCCAGCACTAAGACACCTGATTTTACTTAACGAGGTCTTGATAGAAGACCATTATTAGTTAACTAGTTGAATCAGGTGTGTTAGTGCTGGGCTAAAGTAAAAAAGTTGCACCCGCACCAACCCTTTTCAAATTGAGATTGGAGGCCCCTGGTGTATGGTATTGTTTTGGACTTGGTAGTTGTTTATACACCCTATAAGGAACTTACATTACAGGCATTTAGCAGACACTCTTATCCAGAGCGACTTACACAACTTTTACATTGCATTCATTTATACAGCTGGATATATACTAAAGCAATTTCGGTTAACGGAAGTGTCCTACCCGGGAATCGAACCTCTGACCTTTCGATTACAAGCCCAGTTCCTTACCCACTGTGCTACACTCCGTCTTACAATCAGAAATAACAAGAGGAAACCAAATATGAGCTAGGAGGTGATTTACGAGGTTTCTAAAAAAAAAACAAGTCTTATTCGTATTCAGCAGGAGCACTGTTTGTATTCTGCCTGCGAGAGTAAGTTCAACTCGGAAGCCAGGACTGTAAGTTCATTTCATAAAGTAATAATTTATTTAGACACACATACATAAATATGTGCGGAGCAGTTTGAAACAGGTCACACTTGCGTCATGACCAGCAATGCCACCTGGCTAATGGGTAAACAGTGTAAAAGGAGACATAAAACGTGTTTATACACGATGCTAGGCTAGCTGCGATGTCCCCTGACGTCATGGAACAACCCAAATCAACCGAACGCAAGTTAGTCCACCTGACTCCTGCTACAATGGCAGCAAATACTGACAAATAGTAAATAATAAATAAATAAATAAAACGTAGGCTTCCTGTTTGGTTCATATCCACAGATGAGAGCCTACGGATGAGCTTAAACCATGACCAGAACCAGACCAAACGCTATGACCCAATGCTATGATGGAGTAAATTCTGAAACTTAGTTTAATGCAAATTAGTTTAATGATTTAATAAAATTTTAGACAATGCAATCTAAACCCCTTGGTCAATTTTCACTTTTTATAAGTTAGTTTGCAGAACTCAGAATCATGTTGGTGCTGATTTTCTTCCCTGCCAGTCACATACCTGCCCCTTGGGAGGAGCGACGGGGTTTTTGGTCCCAGCATGCAGTGTGTCCAAGCCTGGGAGAGAGGGCTCTTTAAAGGCATCAGCATTCAGCCAGCGAGCGTCCTTCAGCAGAACGTGGCCCAGGAACATGGCTGGGGACACGGTTTCCAACGATGTGAAAAGACAACAGGTAACGATTGGCCTGTTAGCATCTGGAGTGCGGTAGGCCAAACCCTTCCCCGGAGCAAACCTCGCTGCGGTGCCCAGGAGCTGGATAAATAAATCAACAGCAGGCATGGCGGAGGTCAGCGTGAGGTGAGGTGACTGACCGGTCGGTGTTTGGCCCCATGGACACACAGTCCAAACACTGCCCACTTCCTGACACCAACTGGCAGTGTTTTGTTTATGCTTCGACTTCTGAATTGCTGGAATATTGATGAAGATTGCACACAACCCGTTTCTGTTTTTTTGTAGTTTTTTTGTTTTTGTTTTGTTGATTCTTTTACCACATTCCCTTCGCAGTTCTAAATTATGGATGCTACCCGCCGCAATGTTGTTTAATAATATTTTTTTGTATGAGATACTGGGCGAAATATCCTTCCCCTGTACAATATAACATTCCGCCTAGTGTTGCAGCGGTGGTAGCGGTATATATATTTCCCTCCCGCTCTAAGATTAATGTCGGCTTTAAAGCTACGTAATATAGAAGCAGTGTGGAAGGAGGGGAACGCAGTGGTGAGAAACAACCGGAACGCTGAATCTTTATTCATGAGACGCAGAAGCGTCCTGCTCGGAAACTGCACTGTACTGAGTGAGGATGAGGCGGCCGCTCGTATTTAAGAGCCAGATAAGTCACAGAGACACAATGATCATTAGAGATATGAGAGGAGAGGAGAGGAGAGGAGAGGAGAGGAGAGGAGAGGAGGGAGGGAGAGGGAGAGGAGAGGAGAGGAGAGGAGAGAGAGGAGAGGAGAGGAGAGGAGAGGAGGGGAGGGAACAGAGGGGCGGAGAGGAGAGCAGTGGAGGGAAGAGGAGAGGAGAAGAGAACAGAGAAGGAGAGGAGGGAAGCGGAGGGAAAAGGAAAGGAGAGCAGAGGAGGGAAGAGGAGAGGAGGGGAGAAGAGAGGGGAAAAGAGGAGGGAATAGGAGAGGAGAAGAGGGAGAAGGAGGGGAGAGGAAGAAAAAGGAAAG
The DNA here is from genome assembly GCF_018555375.3 of Anguilla rostrata. Taxonomy (NCBI): domain Eukaryota; kingdom Metazoa; phylum Chordata; class Actinopteri; order Anguilliformes; family Anguillidae; genus Anguilla; species Anguilla rostrata. Next base: position 69,440,707 of record NC_057935.1, on the reverse strand, counting down.
AGAGCAGAGGAGGTGAGAGGACAGAAGAGGAGAGTAAAGGAGAGGGGAGGAGAGAGAGGAGGGAAGCGGAGAGAAGAGAGAAACTGGGTTCTCTCGGTAAGAGTGGATCCTCCCTGAATAAAGGATGATTAGAGAGACAACCTCAATTCTCGGGGGAGAGGAGCCGCGTCATGAGAATTCAGGGGGACAGCCTATTAAATGGCCGGTCCCGTTTTAGCAAGCAGAATGCTAAATGTTTGCTATTTAAAGTGGGCCGTAAATAACAACAACAAGCTAAGCAGATTGCTTAACATTGTAGCTTGCATTTGCAAGACTTGAAAACAGCATTTTAATGCATTCTGGAGCACTTAAAAACTGCAAAGGAACATGGGGACCACAAGGCAGGAACCATCTGTATCAAGCATAGGGACAGCAGACACTTGCTGAAGAGTGTAAAGTGTATGAGAGCTTATGTAAATATGCATTTCTTAGCACCTGCCACGTGCAAAGATAAACACCAAGTAATGCTGCAGCATATGCCCCTCACCTTCCCTGCCCTAGTCTATACAAACACAGTCCCCCCCCCCCCCCATCCCCCCTCCCCCAGGCCACAATCTCCATAGGGTGGCACAAAGCCTGGAGCTATGCCTCTCTACATTGGCATATGCCATCCAAACCAAACAATCTGAGCATAGCCCTGCTTGTATTGTGATTTTACCTCTGAATTTACAGAATACAGAATACTTCAAGTTAATTTAAAATAATCCCACTACACGTGACGTCTATCTGAACAATGGTTCTCTTCCCCAAAGAGGTTTTTTTTGTTCTTGTATGCATTCATTGCATTGTCTTATTGTAAACAGTAATATGTCCAGTGTTAATTCAACATGCAATCGATGACATTTGGTCCCACATTCCAGAGTGGTTAAATTAACACTGTTCGAGTTGAATTAACACCGGACGTTTTACTGTGTGTATACAGCAGGAGCTGAAACGCGGCAGTCGGAGGGTTGCCAGTTCGAACCCCGCCCTGGGCGTGTTGAAGTGTCCCTGAGCAAGACACCTAACCCCTAACTGCTCTGGCGAATGAGAGGCATCAATTGTAAAGCGCTTTGGATAAAAGCGCTATATAAATGCAGTCCATTTACCATTTATAAATGCAGTCCATTTACGTGGCACCAGGCCTACAGCAGCTTGTGACGGGTCGGGTTCGAACAGTAGCTCCCCGTCAGAACAAACGCTCCTGCTGCACGGGTGAGTGATGTCGAAGCTCCGTGGTGGTCTAACAGGCAGGAACACGGGTTCTGATTTTTTTTTTATAAGCGGTGTTACACAGCCTGCGGCGTGGCGCTCAAAAAAAAACACAATTAGCCTCGGTCATCCGAGGATCCTGCCTTGTACCTGCCTTCTCCCCGAGCCCTAATTGAATTTCCCCGGCACAAACGCGATTGTTATGCTGATTCTCCGCAGACACTCCTGTCTCCGGCGTGTAATTGCGCCGCCGCGCGCGGATGACGAACCGTTCCTCCTCTCCAGCCCGAATGAAAACACGGAGGGGGGGACGTGTCTCCCCCCCCCCCTCCCGACAACCTTCGCAGAACAAATAAACTTTTCATCGGCGTGAAAAATCTCCCTTAAACACCTGCTGGCCTGCAGGGGTGCAGCCTCTCTACCCCACTGTTATTCATTCAGCTGTGAGCGATGACCTTTGGTTCCAGCGATATTTTTGCCGCTAGATATTCTTCCCAGTGTAATGCGCACACCGTATTCCTCATTGTCTTTAGGGTGTGAAATGTGAGCTCGCATTCTGAAATAAACCTGCATGTCAACTATACACGTGTGGGCAGCATCACTGGGTAAGGTCTTTATTTATTTATTTATTTATTCATTCTTTTTTATTATTAATTTGGGTAAATAGTAGAAATACTGTCTCACGTTATCTCATCCAGAAATATTTCATAATTCATCCAAACTAAACTGTTCCAAACTAAAATAAAATAAAAATAAAAACCTGAAGCCAGAGAAGTCATAACTGGTTTGTGATGAATTTGCGAGCTCCATGCGGGTCAGACATACTGGAGCTATCACTAATGGTGGGGCCTGTCTCCTAGTTTCCTCTAAGTGGACTGAAAAGTTGGTCATGGCGACTTCTAGCCTTCTATCTCTCACCCCTTACCTCACAGAAGAAACTGCTCTCGATTTTGGGTCATGTGACACGGGAGCGGGTTGACGCTTTTAAAGCCCCCATAAATCACCAGGCCGGGCTGCGCACTCTAATTAACGGAAGTGGCTCCACTGAAAAGGGGCTTACGATCGAGGACGAGCGGCTGCGCTCATCACGATCCCAACAGACGTGGGTTAGCGGCTCGTATTTTCTGTCCCGATTCCAGGGAAATAAACTCCTCCCGGGCTCGGACGCCTCGCTAGCTCTCTCTCTCTCTACGCCAGTGTCTAATAATAATGCTGTCAGCCTGATTTAAAGAGCCCGAGGCAGAGTCCTGGCGGCCGCCATGTTTGTATTTATAATAATTCATAAATACCGAGCGGTGGAGCCTGAAGCGAGGGGTACGGACTCAAGACCCATTCAGTTCCTCTCTGGTACTTTCTCAGCGCTGAATCACAAGGCCTAAAAGGGATTATTTAATTGGGCCCCAATTAGCTAACTCTGCCTGAGAAGGCAGATGGCTGTGAAAATATATTAAAATAGAATCGTCGCTTATACTATGACAAAACTTACGCTTGACGAAAGTGTTTAACTATTAATAACAATGATGTAAACATTTTCTTTGTGATGTGTGTTGACCGCATAAATCAAATGTATATTTATTTATTAAAATAAATAGTCTACATTTAAAAACATATATATACTTCTCATATCAGTATGTTCTTTAGAGCTGCACATTTATCGAATCAAACTATCTCAGTTATTCATTTCTAGGCCCAATGCACGTGCCGATATCTTAATTAATATGCTGTAGTTGCATTACCAGACTACATTGCAGGTAAATGTGAACTGGCAAATGTTAAGAAGCATCAATAATATGACCTCACACTTCTGTCAGTTGACAGGTGGACAGATGGATGTCTAGTCAACGTGAATCGAATTCACCTGTGTGCTTCATATAGACAAGGGCCGTGTCATTCAATAAATTCAAGGTTTTATTGAATTCAAAAGATATTACTGTAGGCCATGCCAAAATCATATAAATGGATATGGTCCCACAATCGTATTTCTCACCAGCGCCATATAGATCATAGAGGTTAGTTTGTCACACAGGCAGACAGTTTTCAGTGTATATACAGAGAAATGGGTAAACAAATCAATCATATGTTTGTATTGGTTTAGCAGTAATCCTTTCATACACTTGAGTTTGTGGGGAGGGGGGGGGGGGGGGAAGAGAGAAAGAGAGAGAGATGGAATTGGTCTTCTGGTATTAATTTTGCAGGTGTATTGCATGAGAGAACACCCCCTGGTCCATTCATTTGCTCAAATGAAATAGATATTAAGCTCCATGCCGTGACAAGGAATTGAAAAGATATCTTTGTTCTTTTGTCTGATTTAAAGCAGGAAATCTCGCTGAACGATGCTGTGTCTCGGATAAGATGAAACACAGTTATTGTTTCCCAATTCTTTGTCATAGTACAAATAATGTGGTCTTTCTGTAGATACAGAAATGCCAAAGAGAAAAAAGTGTGCATCTTGCAGAAGCACTGTGCAAAATCGACCTGGAGCATACTGCTGGACTCTGTGGCTGCATTCTAGCCATGCTCAGTTACATTAGCAAACACATTTATCGTACAGTTCATCTTCACACTGGCTTTGCTCACAGGTCCAATTTGACTCTCAAGGCCGCCAACAACAACTTGACTCGCCAGGTTACCAAATGCCTTCTCTTCAATGCATTTATAAAACACATTCGACCGTTTGAGATTCCTCTCCGCGCAATGAATTCTAATCTAACGTTCAATAGATTTGAAGACAACAGGTAACAGTGCCACCAACTGGCTTGGGGGCTTCTACGTTTCCCATTCAGGAGAAGACTGATGACAATGGCGGTCAGCAGGCTGAGTCTGTGTGCCCTTTCTACAAATATGAAAGGTGAGTCGATGATGATCATTAGAATGAACATTTATTACAACACAGTGCATGAAGTACGCAGTATTTATTCCCCACTTCATTACATTTATGGGGACAGGTTGTATTTCCCAATCTAGTCTTTTAAATATGCTGTCTTAACAGCAGATAAATAGTCTGTCATTGACCGACCTTGGTTTTGCAGATACGTTGAAAACCTTTTGAGACACTAGTGTCAAAGGAATTATTTAGTGACAGTAAAAGGTTCTGAGACTAGTGATGTTTTATTATTGAGAGCTAGTTTATCCTTGATGGATGCAGTACACCTCAAATAGTTTAATAAGCAGTTACTGTATGTGTAGCTGTAACTGAATGAAGTTAGTAGTTAACAACTGTATTAGCTAGTGTCAATTTATGTGATCTTATTGCAAAGTGCTACCAACTAGGCTAAGCTGATCAAGCTGGTTTAAGCTGTGTTTTCGACAATTTTTGGCCGGTTGACCAGCTGTTCAACAGCTGACCAGCCGATAGTAAATTAGTCCACCGGTGTGGCCACCATCTTCCTCTACTAGCTCTTGGCTGGCTTTAACAAGCTGTGATCAGCCACAGACAAGTTTTGACCAACCACAGACTAGCTGTGACCAGCTAAAACCAGTTTAGAATCCCACCTGGTCTTATAGCTGGAATTTTCAGTGGGAGTTTGATGGAGAAAAGGACGGACAGGGAAGGAGAGAGTGAGAGAGATATTGCTGACAGACAGGAGAGAGCCTTGTGTGTCATTTCCATACCTGTCAGGTAACCGGATGACAGAGACATCTACCAGCACCTCCATTTCTCTGGCAGCTGGATAAGGAAAGCAATGGGATGTTGATATTTTGTGTACAGGTGATGCAATGAGAAAGGGGAAACACACATTCTGTTGAAATTGTGTTTACTGACAGTATGAAAAAGAAAATGTCACACATTCAGATGTTTCATGGTTGTTTATCGCCTGGAAGTATTGGGCTCCTGAAAAAGTAGTATGAGTTGCAAATATGCAATAGTCTACAATTTTTCACAGTGTTACATTTAATAAAATTAAAATATTTGGGGATTTCAATTCAGGAAGTTTGAGGACTGATTATATTCATGAGTCACTGGGGATTTTAAAACAAAGACTTTTCAGAAAAAAGGGCCTTTGCCTGTATATAATTTCCAGCTGCTTTCCCTGGGTTTTTAGGTGCATTGTCACTTCCACCAATCAGAACGGCACAAATCAAAAGTAAGTGGTGGTGTTGCGTATCTCTATGTACAAACAATGAACAGAACAGAACAGCCATATTGAAACTTCCAGCATTGATTGCAGTGCAGTGAAGCTGGGGACTAGCGCGGAATTTCCTCATGACTTTCTGTATTTCCCGCATGTTTGATCAAGATCAAGATCAAATTGTATTTGTCCTGGGGAGTATAACATGAAGCAACCTTAACACTTATTTGCGTAAGCTGGTTTGACAAAACCTAATAACTGCAATCGGGTTTGACCGTTATCACGATGGTGCAGCTTGCTAATTGAACTCGAGCTCTGTGCGCATTCCCATATATGTGATCTTACACCTTCATGGGCTAACGCTGTTGTCCTGTCTCTGGACCATCAGTGCTTTCATATTTAGGGATCTTCCTCTCCTTTTGAGAAGAACTGACAGGACAGATGGAGATAAACTGGGACGGGGAAGTAACAAAAAGGCCCGCCCAAAATCAGAGCAGTCATTGTGGGGAGGAGCAGACTGGAAGAGCAAGGAAAACCTGGCGCCGCTGGTGGGTATTATATCGCTGTTAACACCCAAGATACAATGGCATATGGAGATTATGTAAACAGGATGCAATTATTTCAAAGTTAACTGTTTTATCGTCGATGAATATGCAGGAAATGTGCATAATTTGTATAATAACGCTGTATAATTAAGGGTATTTGTTTCTTATTTGCTTACACCCATCCACAAACATCAGCCACATGTATTCATACACACACACATGCACACACATTATGTCATGACTTGGCCTAATGTGCTTTGAACATTCATTCATTGTTCACACAGAAGACAACAGCACAGTTGCACATTTACTTAATGAACAGGGCTATAAGAAGGCCTTGCTATGCATTTTGACAATTACATTTTATCAGAAAATAAGACTCTGAGGATTAAATCAACACTTCATTTTGCTAATTACATTCACTTTGCAAATGCGGTGGGCACACAGACATTATTTAATTCAAAATCGCTTATTTTATCCGTCCTCGTCTCGCCTGACGCAGAAATAAATCTTTAAGAACGTTCTTAAATGCTCCGTGGAGAAGCAAGGGGCAAGGAGTGAGGAGGTCCCTGGAATACGCTTCAGTGAGGAGAATACTTCCTTTCCGGAAGTATTTATTTGGAGTACGTAACGTATGAATAATCGACCAGTGGATCCATGTGTCCACACCTGCCCCGCCTGTAATTTGCCAAATACAAGTCGTCTCGATTCCTTCATCTTTCTAGCTCATCTTTTCATTCTTTCTTCATGTTGGTTTGAGCTAAGGAGCGAGAAAAGGAGCAATCGGAATTCGTCCCCAGTGACAAAACCTTGCGGAGAAGCCCTTGAACTTTTGAATACCGTTGCTCCGCTGTGTAAAGATTTAACAGCCCTTGCGAAAAGCAGGGATATAACCCCGTTGGAAGTCACAATCTGCTGCAATTACAATTAATCAAGTGAATTAGGAAAGCTTTTCTAAGATTTGTTTCATTGAAAGAGAAGGGTACTATTGAAATACAGCACCGCTCATAATTTTAAAACGAAGTAGCGGACTCCTATTACCCCGTATCGAATGAGTGCTAGCAATTCACTAATCATTATGCTATATGTATTTGTCAATACGATCATTCATTGCTTACTACTAGTCTAACCAGATTATAGAAAGATCAGCGGACCAGTGGATTTGCACAGTGCTTGCTTTAAAATTTATGCCCATGACCGTGCAGTGTTTTTCAGCACTGGATTGAAAGAACATTAAAATGGCATAATTTCCTGACTTTCAATGATCCTCGGCTAAATAATTTCGACACACGTCAAGCTAAATTAAATAGAGCAGCAGGTCTGACGAGGGAAATATATATTTCCCCTTCATTTGACGCAGCACATTGTGCACAGGAGACTTGGGTTGAGACCAGGATAAATCGCAGCTGTGTTATGGCATCGTTTAGCATTTCATCAGCTTGAACTCAATGTCAGTTCAAAGTTTTCATTCTGACATCATGAGTGGTTTGACATCTGTGTGATGTTTATGTACGGTGATGTGAATATCAAGGATTAAAAAGCCAAGGTAAATCACTGTTTCGTTTTGTTTTATCCTAATGCAGGGTTCATAGTTAGCGACGAGGTATAGTTTCATTGATCAATAGATATTTTGGATCTTTTTTTATAAACCAGGGAGACAGGCAAGGATGGATAGTTGTGATATATATGTTTTTCATACTGACAAATGCATTACACTGAAATGCAATAAACAAAGCTAATTATCTACAGAAGAGAAAAAAAAGACTCTCTGTTGAGGAGTACATCAGATCACCAATAGGGACTGCAGAGAGTTTTGCTTTATGGTGAAGGCAGAACAGATTGGGAAAAAAAGAACAAAAAACATTAAAATCTTGTTTGAAGGAAAAAGACCTGGGGAATAATTTACCAAATGTTCACAGGCATGGTTTCCATTCTAATCAATTTGTCGGATTGGATCATTTTTAACCCTTTAAGGTGTAACGTCACAAATATATGATTAGAATGTTCTCGACTGATCATTCTAATGCTGATGTAACAATCACTACTGGTGACTGAAAGCAGTGGAGTTCTAGAACATTGACTTATGCTACGTCGGCAGTCTAGGTTAGGGGCACAACATAAGGTTTGGGTGAAAATACTCTCTCTCTCATCCCCAGCACTGACCAGACCAACAAGGCTGTATTAAATAAACTGTTTTTTAATTTCAATAAACATAAAATGGAAGCAATTCATCTCGTCGGGAGTGGGAAATGACAAAACAATAAAAACAAAACATAACTACCTACAACAGAGGAATACATCATTCTTTATCATTTTCAGATTTTCCAAAATGGGAATGTATAAACTCTTCTTCGACACTTTCGACAGAACAAACCTTATATGATAAGTACTATAGTGGCATATCCAAAGTCCAAAAAAGGAAAATATTTTGAGCAAATGCTCGATGGTAGGCATGCGGTAGCATAATGGATTCTCATCCAAATTCAGGCGGGTAACCCATCTGTCAGTTTAAGACCGTATTTCAGTCGAGTTGTTACACTATCCTCGACAAAAAACAATTATGTAACCGATGCTGACGCTTTTGATGCATTTTGCCCATTTTCAAAGAAAATATCACACTTATGTGAATTATCCTGGCTAATTTACTGGAGCCTGTCTACTAAAAGTTAAAAATAAAAGTACTAAAAGTGTCAGCTACTCAGTGTAAGAAGTACGTATTCAAAAGTGGTTAAATGATTTTGGAGCTCATGCATTAAGATGTTTTGACAAGTAGGAACTCACTGATGAATATTTATGGATTGGAGAAGATAGGTAGGGAATTTTTGCGATTTTTATTTAGGAAGCAGGCCTAGGAGAATTTAAAGAAAATTAAGGCGCACAACCACCCAAGGGTTGAACAGAATAAGACCTAAATAAAATGTCACTTTGGAAAAAAAAGAGAGAAAGAAAAAACAAAAAGAAATGTTAATTAAACTGTCTATTTATCAATTGAATGAGTAATTACATAGGAGAGGGAGAGAGCTATAGACACAGAGAGACAGCACACTGCTGGGAGGTTTAAATGAGCTCCATCTCCATCTGGAAGAACAGGGAAGTAGAGGATACAAGAGAAAACAAACAAACGTGCTGGCATCTTCTTTCATTTTCGTCCACGGAAAACAACAGAGAAGAAAGATGGCATTGGCCCAGGCTCTGTTTGTGGAAGTAATTTGGTGGAACTGTGACAAAAAAGATTTAGAGGGATTCTTCGAGTGTAAATATTTATTGTGTAAAATGCAATTTTCCACTGAAGTTGTTTTGATACAGCCTTCAACCTGTTCACACACATGGCCTGGATACAATCAACATTTGGCCTTAACTCTGACTAAATAAATATGTGCTCGTTCCTCATGAATATTTATTTATTTAACATTACATTCAGACAGACAATCGTATCCAGAGCAAAGTTGATTCTTCACAAACGCAGTTTGGCAAGGTAAATTTAGCGTGTGCTGAATGTTATGAAGAAAACGTTGTTTGGAAGAGGAAGGACACGTTTATAATCACAAGCTAAAGACAACTGTTCCCTGAACCCAGGACACTATATCTGCCATGTACTGAAACCCTGTGCTCTTGTTCATCGTATTAAGAGAGCTACAAACAGAAGGACATTTTACAACATTTTTTTGCATTTTATTGGTGCAAATGATAGAGGCACTATCTGAAATCTTGAGAATCTAACGACAGGATACTGAGGCCTTCAATTCCCAGCCATAATACATACTCAACATTTTAACATTAACCAAAACAATGGCTGCTAATAGAAGCTCTGCCTAATACCATTGAAGTATACAAATGGAAGATCGAAAGAAAATTTGAATGTGTGGACACGACTATTATCACTCGTTAACAGTCTGATAATCACTGTTTTTAGGCACTCTTTTGAATATCTCTTAAAAACAGAGTTCGGCTTTGACAGAAAACCGTCATGAAAGTAATGAGGGCAATCTGTGGGAAAGTGAGAGAGTGTCACATGACAAAATTACATAACCGCACCGCCGGCCTTCGATTTGGGCCACAACCATGCCTGAGCCACACAAGTCAATTATTACTATTATTATTTTATTTTTATTTTTTGATCACTTAAGGGCCACAACAACATTCTTCTTCGGGCCACGCCTCCAAAACCCTACACGGTCATATGTCCAGCATTAATTCAAACATCAAACAGTGCTAATTCTTCTCTGAACAGATAACATTTGGTTCCACATTCCAAGGGTGGGACCAAATGTCATCTGTAAAGAGTTAAAAGTTAACACTTTTAGAGTTTAATTATCACTGTTAATGTTACATGAACAGTGTTAGAGCTTAATTATCACTGTTAGAGTTGAATTAACACTAGACACTTTTACCGTGTAGGGTTGGCTCTGCGTAACTGTCCAATTCTGTGAATGTGCACAGGGCCGTATGAGACAGCACAAAGGATTGTAGTCGGTGCCACAAGTGTCCCAGGAAGCATTTAACCCATATTTCAGCACTGCTCCTTAACGCGTCTCTGTGAAAGACCTTGATTAGCTCATTAGCTGGATCTGGTGGCAGAGTGCTGAGACAGACTGAAAAGCCTGTGCCCACACTGGCACCTCTCTGATAAAACTGTGCACCCCGTGGCCACTGAATTATTAACTGTGATAATTAAGGGCGCCGCGATGTGCTGGTTTGGCTTCAGATCTCTGTGCGGGAGTACGGAATTACACGTCTAGGAAGAAGTCTGGAAAAACGAAGGTCTTAGGTAAGGTTAGACTATGCTATGCTTCGATAATTTCTCATCAATAACGTATGGGGTACATAAAATGATAAATAAATAAATGAATGAGAAAGATTAATGCTGATCGGCTTTCTGAAGGCTTGACGTCTCGTTATAAATCTAAAAATTGACAAATATTGAGATCCCCCCCCCCCTTTTTTTTGTAATCCAGAAATTATACTCTTTATATTGATTTATTTTATTTATGGGTCCATCATACCCATAATGTCAGCCTGATCACATGCTTAGCATGTAGAGTCTTTAATAAATAAAATCCACCCTCAAAGTGTGTAATTCTTCTTACTTATGATCACTGATTTTGTCTTGTGAAACCTGACAGTCATATTCATATGCATTTTACGGACCAATAGCATCAGAGGCTTGTAATCACAGAATACAATTTTATCAAACCCCGCCTCCTTATACCACAATCATATGTCTTTACTGGTTGGAATCACAGGGGCTTACACAGGGATTATCTGAAAAGAAGAAAGGAGGTGGAGACACCAGTCATTTATCACCTGTTGTGGTCCTGCCAGTGAGAGTACCTGCTCGTGAAGTGGGGTCTTTCAGGGTGAGAAGCACCTCAGGTTTTCTTTTTTCTTCTTCTTCTTCTTTCGGGGCATTTCAGCACTGATTAATTATGAATTTGATATGTAATGTCACTGTTGGACAGTGTTAATTACTGAGGGACTATAGATCAACATCAGCTCACAAAAATTGAACATTATATTTTAGTAATCATATGAATATTTTTTTTAAGTTCAAACAGTAAGAAGTTTTTTTTCTGACGATATTACTAGCCCCAATTCCTGTGATTAATCCTTAAGGATGCAAGATAACGGTTCTCTCTACTTCCTAGCTTTGCTAAAACATCACTTTCTAGGAATACAGCTAATGAATCAGGACACACAGGTTTACATAGTTGAGATTTAAATACACTGTATCATCAAAAGTACCTAAATATACCTTGGTCTGGGGCCAGCTTTTTCCTGTGAAGGAAAATCTTAGTGCTACTGCATATAATCACATATACGACTCAGTGCTTCCTCAACAGTTCCAGCATGACAATGCTCCCAGGCACACAGCAAGGTCAGTACAGAAATGGTTTTGTCGAGAACAATGTGCAAGACGGTGTGGAAGACTGGCATGAACAGAGCCCTGACCTCAACCCCATCCAACACCTTTGGGAGCAATTGGAAAGCCAACTGAGAAGCCAGGCCTAATTGACCAATCAGTGCATGACCTCACTAATGCTCCTCTGGCTGAATGGAAGCAAATCCCTACAGCCGTCCTCTAACGTCTAGTATAAAGCCTTCTCAGAAGAGTGGAGGTTGTTATAGCAGCAAAGGTTGGACCTACTCCATATTGATGCCCGTAATTTTGGATGAGATGTTGGATGTCAGGTGTTCACATACTTTTGGCCATGTAGTGTGTGCACCTTTTAAATGCCACTGCTTTAGAAATGTGCTATGAACTGAACATAATTCAGTATATTAATCAGCATATATGCTTCTACTGCCCCACAGCCAATAATTACAGGAGAATGCATGACACAATGGCAATATATGTAAATACATAGCTCAAAAATGAATTTTACATCGTTAGCTATCTAAACGGCAATCCTGTATTTGCATTAAGGACAACAATAGGCTAAAGCAAAAAGGACTGAAGTAATACCATAATGTATAAAGGCCTTAAAGCGTGTGTTACATGATTTATATTTAAAAAAATAATAATACTGGTGAATGGGGACAAGGGAAAGGGAAAGAGAAATAAATGGTCCATTTGATTAATAACTGAATTTGTGTCATGTCTTTCTGGGCCATGCACAAACAGAGATGTGCCATTGGGTCACAATTTCAGGAAGAACTCAAAGGCTGCACAGCCTAACACGATAATGCATAAATAAAGCAATTTTCCGATGTTCATGTATACTGAGATGACTCAAGCTCTGGTCCTTGTAAATGCAAGCCCTCGTTAAAAGTTTTCTGGCTGCCATGGCAACAGCAGAGACCTGTTGCTAAGGGGAAGAGCTGGAATGGGCCGTCAGTCTCCTCTTCCGGGACTGTTGTGTGGACCTGGTAATATGCAGGGCTTGACCTTCATAATGCAATGACCTTGGTCATCTTATACATTCTTTTTTTTATTTTTTATTCTAGGCTGTCAGCATACAGTGACCTTTGGACCCTTTAAGGAGTGAGATCACAAATATGTGATTAGAATGTTCTAAACTGAACATTCAAATGCTGATGTAACAATCCACTACTGAAAATGTTAGGTATGTTCCAGAACAATGACATAATTGAAAGAATTCTAATAAAATGCATTCCAAAAAACCTGCTTTTCGAACAGTTAATAGTATGAATGAACAAAGCCAGTGCTTCTTGCCACTACCTATGTAGACAAGGCCACCTGTTTTACACCTATCAAGCCTCACCGACTATAACCTACATAGAAATTAAGCCTTTCAATTGAGTCCTTCAACTAAATGTCTCAGAGTTTCAGAACTTACCGGCAGCTATGCTGCTTAATTGCTGTTTGTTGCCAAGTTTTGGGTGGTCAAACTATAAAAGCAAAAGGCAGTAATGACCCTAGGCTGTGGACACGCTGGGCCCTGACTCTCTGAATAGCTTTCTGTTCTGGAGTTTCTTTAGAGGGGTAATAAAAGCTTCCAGGAGAGGACACACCAGAGCACCCTAGTATTTTTGTGGGTGATAAATAAGGGCCACAGCTTGCCTTTGAATTAGCTGAGGAATTCCCTGAGGATGTTTGGGAAGAGGAGAGAGAGAAACCAGCAGTGGCATTACGATCAGAACAACTAGAGCGGGCCTCGTTGTAGTCATGTGACATCGCATAGACCATGAACGATTAAATGGACTGCATTTATATAGCGCTTTTATCCAAAGCACTTTACAATTGATGCCTCTCATTCAGCCATTCACACACACACTCACACACACCAACGGTGAAAGGCTGGCATGCAAGGTACCAATCAGCTCGTTGGGAGCAATTTGGGATTAGGTTAGGTGTCTTGCTCAGGGACACTTCGACACGCCCAGGGCGGGGGATCGAACCGGCAACCCTCCGATTGCCAGATCAACCGCTCTTACCTCCTGAGCTATGTCGCCCCCTGTATCAGAACATGCTGTCAGTCTCTTCCATATGCCATATTCTAAACACTAGGTTTCCATCAGCGATGACTGAGTATGTTTCCCGAATGGTGCAAGTAGACAGCTATTTTTTTTACTTGAGGCAAATGCAATGAACCATTTCCTTTTGACAGCAAGGGCTTAATTTGACCAAATGGGTCTGTGGTGAATCATACTTTCGCTTGAACAACCTTAGGTAAACCCATGTTGCTGTACCTCTTAGTATATATAATTGTGAGATGAACTATCAGTTAAACTAAAAAAATAACTATAAAAAACTATGCTTTAAAACACATTATGCTGAGACTGTATTAATATAACTGTTGAGGAAATTAATGACAAAACATTACATTACAGTTGTTTAGCAGATGCTCTTATCCAGAGCAACTTACACAACTTTGTTCACATAGCATTTGAATTGCATCCATTTATACAGCTGGATATTTATTGCAGCAATGCAGGTTATGTACCTTGCTCAAGGGTACAATGGCAGTGTCCTACCCTGGGAATCATACTTGTGACCTTCAGGTTACAAGTCCAGTTCCTCACCCACTACACCGTCCATCCCAAAATAACAGTAACCTGTTAGAATAGCCCATATGTTTTCAACTTTCTTTTGTTTACTTCTTGGCAGCTTTTAATCCCATGTGTTTATGTCCCTGGAGAGTAATTACAGTCATCAGTCATTCTCTGGGGTAAGGACAGCTTGCACACTTATGAGTCCATCCTCATTATCAGTACAGCCTGGGCTTTGAACATTCAAGATGTTCTATTTTTCTTTCTTTTTTTTCTCCACCCTGTAGATGTTGTTTTCTTCTCATATGGCAATTGCCCATTCTAAAAATATAATAGATGAGTTTGTTTTCTTTTCATGTTGGGCGTTTATACATTGGAGATTGTGCTGAAAACTCACTTTTTGGACTTTGGGCAATGCTCAACCATCAAAAATGAGTATCATAATGAAAAAAATAAAAATAAATATATATATATATATATAGTGATTTGGTTGTTGGATTCTGTCGACCGGGGGGGGGGGGGGGTGTTGGATTTTATCGACCAGTGAAGGGGGGTTACATTACATCATCAAAAAATAATCTGTTGCCCACTACCAATTAATACCGCTAGTTTTGCGATAGAAGAATGAATAACGTAGTTACGAAAACAACGTTATTACATTTAAAGTAGTATTGGATCGTGTGGCCCCCCTCTACCATCTTTGTGGCCCCTGATGCTAGAAGCGACGAATCGGCAGAGGTCAGAAGAGCCGGCAGAAATGTGAATTATCCATTAGGCTCTGAAAGCAGGCAGGAGTCACAGAGTGAGAAACAGTAGCGATGCCCGCAGAGACGTTTACAAAGCACTTAAAGAGTCCACAAAGGACTTCCGTGCCAGGATGGAAAGGTGCTTTGAACCTCAGAGACCTGTTTTGCTCTTGACAGGCAAGCGTACATTCTGAAAAGAGGCCAGCGTAAACAACTGAAGCAAAAAAAAAAACAAAAAAAAAAAACAGGATTCCCAACCTGGATACTTTTAACACTATCTCTAAAATGTTTACTGCACTGGACAAGAAAAAGCTTTTTATTTATTTATTTATTTATTTATTTTATTCTATTTTTTCTCTCATGTGCTTATGTGTGTATCTCTGTTATTTTGAGAAGTGTGCATGCCTTTTCAAAATAAGTGAATTCAGGCTTTATCCACCCCCATCTAGATACGTTTAACTCATCAAAATTGATTGTTAGGAAATCCATTGGAAAAGGAAATTGTTTATTCCTTGTTTTCCGGTGTGTGTGTGTGTGCGTCTAGCAGAGAGCCAAGGACATCCTTCCACGTCCCGACCGTTCAGTTTGTCCCTCTCCAAATCTCAAGTGTTTCAGCCAAGAGACGCTTCTAGTGGCGTTCTTCAGTCTGCAGCCCACGGAAGCCATGGAGACAAAGATGTGATGGCAGACGTGATAAGGCTCCTGAAGAACCGGGCGTTGTCTCCACGCTCTCGAGAAGGATACAAAAAAAAAAAAAAAAAAAGATAGGGAACATTTTTTCTTAAGGATGGAGATCCATGAAGATCTGTGGGACTGCGCTGACTAAAGACATTTAAAAAAGCCTTGCAATGTCAGGTCACTGCGCTCACCTTTTTCAGAAAATTATTATGCTCATTGAGAGTGTTAGGCGTGAAATCTCCAAACAGGATAATCGTGTCAGACAGTCATTTGGGTTTTGAGTCTATGGTTTTTAAATCGGATAAATTGATTCATTTTATTTGAGTTTGAACAGTCAATAGAGCCAAACTTAATGAAATTAAATGGGCATGACAAGAATTGAAATAATGATCAAATCATTTACTGAATAAAAATAAGACTGGTTGCAGAATAAAAATAAGAAATTAATTATTGATCATAACCAAAGAACAGAAAACAAAAAGTGTAAGTGATAATTTGATGACATGGAAATAAAAGGTTGCAGTAAAGGAATAAATGAAATCCTTTGAGTTCAGGTTGAGAGACAGTTCGCCTTGAAGTGATTCATCTCTTGTTAATTAAATGTCTCTTAGCAATATCAGGCTCATAAAAAACAATAATGCAAATAAAATAAAATAAAAAGTTGAATATAAACGACGATAATTAGCCAACAGCAAAAATTCACAAATGGAATGGTGATGAAGTATACGGTGGCCCTGAGAGGACATCTCAGTCTCAGCTTGTCTGGCTTATCTCAACATCCATCAGACTTAGCTATACTTCTATCAGTCTAAGCTGCCCGTCGTTGTTCGAAACCCATTAACAACCACCGTAAAGCCAAAACGGTGACCTGGATTAATACACATAGCAATAAACTAAAAAAACATTAACTAAACAAAAAAAGAACATAAACTAAACAAAACATTCTGTTAATCTGCGTATATTATTACCAAATATATATTATTGCCCGTATATACAGTATATTGTACCAAATGATAATAGGCATGTTGTGTATAGTGTTAGAACCTGCAATTGATGTTTTCAGCTATTTTTAGTTGGCTCTGCATTGTAAAAATTGAATGGTTAATTGATAGTACTAACAGCTTTTAACGCTGTCTATAAATGTTCACTGTAACGGAGTAGTAATGTAAATAGTTGATGTTGCTCACATAACCTACTGACTGTGTTTATATACAGTATCAATTTGTAAGTTGTTCTGGAGAAGAGTATATTTACTAAATATATAGAATGGTCTATTATTGCCTGTGAGAAAACAGTTTAACCACTTGAATAGTGATCCACAGAGATCTGTAATTTTGTAATACAGAAACACACTGATATCTTATGACAGATTTTCTGCTTTCATTTCCAAGTAAGTGAATGATTATTTCACATACATTGTGTGTAAACAATAACACAAATCTCATTTTCTCTTGTTAGCACCTGCAGACAAGATTCTTTTTAAGAACAACATGAGCTGTAACTAATCAGATTCATTGTACCCATAAGCAAGCATGTCTCACACAATAACCTTGAATAGATGACTCTGCCATGTCAGTCTGTGTAACAAATGGAATTATATTAAATCTGTCATTCTGCCCAAAGCTAAAATGATGTGTGTGCAAGGTTTTTTTTTTTCTTCTCTAAATTTGGATGTCTCCCCTAAGCAAAAAAGCTTCATCTCTGAATGTTGAAACACATCTAAACACAATATCACTGTCATAAAATGAATCTTACAGGATTCTTAATGTCATCTTGATGATATGCAATTTTTAAGATGGTCTTAATACGGGAAGTTTGTGCAGTCCTTTTATATGATAATATTGTGAGATAGTGATTAATATCCATGTAACTGGCTTGCAACTAAAGTGTTGAAGGTTACCCTCTAAAAATGGATTGCCACACCATTGATCAAGTTATCTAAACTGAATTTATCTGGATTAATGGATAACATGCATTGGTAAGAGCAACTCTTCTGTAAATAAATAACACCGTGCACCACCATTGCTTTTTTCTGCTATCCCCCCCCCCCGGTTGCAAACAATCATTAAAACTGGATTTTTAAAAATAAAAGCACTGATCGTGGTAACTGATGGGGATTACCTGTTCGGTATGAATAAGACTCGTAGACTCGCTTTGGTTCCAAAAATAAAACCTTCTCTCCACTTTAGTGAGGCAAAAAAGAAAAGGTTCAACACATCCGGGCAGGATGGGGCGTAACTGTTAGGGAAACAGATGACTGCGTGCCCACCCCACGCATGCTAACGACGGTTTAGCACGTGTGGGAACACCGTAGCCAAAAACTGCTTTAGCACAAGCTCTCCACCCACTGAACATGGCAGGACTGCACGGCATTATCCCATCATGCAACTGGGGCTGCCTTGCTCATTGATTATGGCAGCGGTGTAGTATAGTGGCTAAGGAGCTGGTCTTGTAACCTGAAGGTCGCAGGCTCGATTCCCAGGCTGTCGTCGTACCCATGAGCAAGGTACTTAACCAGCATCGCTTCAGTATTATATCAAGATGTCAAATGTAAAAGTTGTGTAAAAGTCGCTCTGGATAGGTCTGCTGAATGCCTGTAATGTACTGTAGGTAGCCATGAGAGGAAGAGAAGGGCGTACATACAGGAGGCCTACAGCTCCAGTTCGGCTCCTGGTCTGCACGCGCAGCCAAGCAGCCAGCGGGATTATCCGTCGCCTCATTAAAATGTTAATGTCAGGTTCCAATTGAGATTGACAGCCTGGTGAAGTGCCAGTTTTAACGCAAGTGCAGTACATCATTGGTACCTGCAAGCTAGGGCTGCCGGACCTCCCCCTGCCATTTGTGATTGACGTTTATACGTTCACCACCCTGAGAAATCAAGAAAAAGAAATCGATCAAATCAAATCAAATTGGCTCAAAGAAGAACTTAATTTCTGCATTTTCACAGTCTGAAATTGCACCAGCTGCCATCTTGATGTTTATCAGTTTGTCGGACCTTTCACGTGTCTGCCTCCCCTCTGATCACGCTGAGGTTGGTTAAACGGCAGTTTTCTGCAGTTAAATCAAAAGCACGAGAAAAGGGTGACATTTCATGGCGGCAAAATTCAAGAAGAAAAATACACACTGTAGTTTATCAGTGGTGTCAGTAAATACTGACTGACAAGAAACCTCTTGACTCCTCTTGAGAACCTTCTGAAGCAGGACTTCTCAATGTTATCTGACCTCCCCTTCCTCCCCACCAGCAGGTAAGAAGAGTTGGTGCTCTTTTGAGCCACGTAACCCTTTTACAAAATGGCTGATCAAGAGAACAGCTGGAGCAGGATTCAGTCTAATACCCCCCCCCCCCCCTTCCCACCCCCACCAGGTTTCCTGTCTTCTTCTGTTGTACTGATCTGCTGGATTAACACCACACAAGTAGCATTCAGCAGTGGTTCCTGTCTTTCTGACTGCTGTTATTTATTTATTTATTACTTTTTTTGAGAGAGAGAGAGAGAGAGCCGAAGCTGTTCAGAACTGTTGGGAAGCTAGGGATAAACTTCAGGCTCAAAGTGCTTTTAAAAACATATCATAAAACATGTGGTAGTAATTTCCTCGCTATTTACAATAACATAGGCCCTGTAAAGCTGGTAATAGTGTAATGCGATGTGTACCGACGGGTAAACTTGTGCTCATGGTTTAAAATTGTATCATAGACTATCAAAAATAGTTTTAAAAAATGTGTGGCCTTGCAGGTGCCACAGATCATTTAAATTCCTGCATGTGTGGTCACAGGTTAAACAGATGCTAATTTGATTGGAGCCGTACTGCTTATTATAGGCATATTTTATACATAGATGTGTTTGTTCAACAAATACAGGTGGGTGTGCATAAACTTTTTTTTTTCTTTTTTTAAAATTTATTTTATTTGTGAAGCAGCCCTGCAGGAAGTGAAATCCAAACAGAAGGGTGGAGAATGAGTGTCCAGATGTGCCCCACCAGCGTGATTTGGCAGGGGCGGGCTAAGCTTCATTCCTTTTCAAGAAAATCGTATAGCCTCCCCCATCCCCCCCCACGGTGGCAAAGGGAAACCAGGCTGTCTGCGCACCCTTTTTCTCATTTGTCCCTCTGAATGGGTTTATTTCGTTTATTTTTTCTCTCGTAGTAAGAGTCCTTTAAGTTTATTTATTTATTTATTTTATTCGGACGTGGCGCAAGGACGTACAGCAAGCTCACATAATTGTTTGTGAACATACAGTATACAGCATAGTGTGTCGTTCCCTAACACAGAAATAAGCCCACGTGTCTCGACCCAGACATGTGGGTCATTTGAGGGCATTTGAGTGCTTTACAAACCAGTGCAGAAAAGAATGGCAGCGCTTAGAGGTCTACAGCTGCACAAACCTGTGCTGCCTTTCAGCGAGACAAGCAATAAACTTGTACTTTCGTTCGTAAAGTGATTGTTGTCATCGTGAATTCCCACATTGTCTTAACTTCAGCTCCTGGGAAAGAAGCTTTTCTTCCCAGGACGCAAACTGATCAAAGGAGTCAATTCCACAGCAACTTCGCTGAGCTTTTTCCATGAGACAGCAATAACTACTCGTAAAGTGATTGTTGTCATCGTGAATTCCCACATTGTCTTAACTTCAGCTCCTGGGAAAGAAGCTTTTCTTCCCAGCGAGACAAGCAATAACTTGTATTCTTTGTAGACGTTGTCTGTGAATTCCATTGTTATTCACTGGAAATTTTCAGTAGAAGAACTTGACTTTTCAAGTATCTGTGAATTTCCACATTGTCTTAACTTCAGCTCCTGGGAAAGAAGCTTTTCTTCCCAGTGAGACAAGCAATAAACTTGTACTTTCTTTCGTAAAGTGATCGTTGTCATTGTGAATTTCCACATTGTCTTAACTTCAGCTCCTGGGAAAGAAGCTTGGGTTCCCAACACTGTTAATAAAAGTAAACATAGCCAGATAGATTTATACCAGCTTTATATTAATTCATTTATTTTAATATAGAGACACTCTATGATACAGTGGAGTCCAGAAGCATACTCTTGAAATCAGTGTTCATATTCGTTTTAAATACTCTTTTGTCAAAATAATCAATCAGGTTTGGAAACTGCTGACTGGAAACTTAATTTGAACTGTAGCAGTCAGTATAATAGCTTTTATTTAATATCCTCTGAGAAAGCAATGATCCTTCTTAATGACACTCTGGGGACGTCTGAACTGTTGCAGTCATTTAAAAACAGAGCTCAGAATGAACACTTTAACCGTTGCTTATGTTAAAAAAATCTGCCACTGCGCTGAAAACAGATCTTCTCCCCTATGGATTACAAATCAAAACTTTCACGTAAATCACGAATAGCCTGTCTCTATTAAGTAGTTTACAGTTCTGTAATGAGAAAAAAATAAATAAATAAATAAAGAGCACCAATTTGGTACTCAGAATTTAATGTCCTTTCAATATGCCAAGAAAACTGTCATTTTCAGGGGGTTATGAAAAATTCTGATGTTTGACTTTCAGTAGCTGGGAGCAATAAAGAATTCTGGAGAATATTTAATTCTTTGTGATGAAGGAAGTCACAAAGCTTTTTTTTTTTTCAATGGGGTGTTACCCTTAATTTGACACAATGAATTGTTTGTTGACCCTTATTTTAGTATTTAATTAATTTCTTCCGCAGGAACCTTTGTAAAACCTTTATTTATCACTCCTACATTTCTACATAATTCCTATAATCAATGATAAAAGTCAACTGCGGGGTTTGCAACACTGGGTTTCAACTCATGGGGACAATCTTGTACAATCCTGTACACACACACACACACACACACACACACACACACACACCACAGTACTGCAGGCCTATAAGGACTGCAGCATCAATAGCACTAATTGTCTCCTGAGCTGATTTTGATGATCAGTCTTTGGAGAAGCTCATTATTATGTCATCAGTAAGGATGGCCAGTCTGAAGACAGCACACTGCAAAGAGAGGCAGTTTTAATCTAATGTCTCCCAACCGTTATGATGTAGCTGTGCTGATTCCAGAGGCCTGTCGAAACAGCAACAATAACAGCGTTTATCCCAAATCTAACACAAATCTGAAACCTTATCCAATGACAAAATGGCTGATACAGATATATTTACAGAAATGTTGACTAATAGGCATTGTCCTGCTCCAAAAAGTAAAAGAAAAAGAAATACACATACTACTGTTCTCTCTCATACAGACAATCAAACTCTCTCACACATACTACTCTTCTCTCACACACATATAATCATACTCTCATACACATACTACTAGTCTCTCTCACACATACCAATATTCTCTGTCACACATGTAATCATTCTCTCTCACACATACTACTATTCTATATGATGGTGTGCGTGGGAGAGTATAATGGAGTGTGTAAGACAGTATAATGGTGTACGTGTGAGACTATAATAGTGTGTGTGAGAGAGTATAATGGTGTGTGCGAAAGAGTATAATGGATTGTGTAAGACAGTATAATGGTGTATGTGAGAGAGTATAATGGTGTGTGAGACAGTATAATGGTGTACGTGAGAGAGTATCGTGTTGTGAGTGAGAGAGAATGATGGTGTGTGTGAGAGCAAGTATGATTTATGGCCCAAATGGCCTCTCATGCATGTGCATGCATGCATACATGTTTTAGCCATGTCTGTCTGAACAGATAGTCTGTGATCCGTCACTCTGCCTGACTGAATCAGGTAATTCATTGTTGTGCTTTCCTACGGAAATTCAAAAGTACAGTAATAAATTTGTGTAAACACAATTTCTGTTGTTGCTGAATATTCAGTAGGCTGCCCTATACAATGTGTTAATATTGCAGTCGAATACAACAGTTTTGAGCAAATAAATGGAAAATGGACCAAATTTCATCTAAAACAGGCAATGAATTAGCACTAAAGTGAACTAAAAAATAATATCTTTTTAGCAGAAGATGTAGGTTTAATGTGAGCATATTAAGAATTAATTCAGCAGAAATAAAATGTATTCAATTTGGCATAATAGTATTTTGTGCAAGAGGACAGGTTGAGACCATAAATGTTTAATATCGAGCTGTAAGTTCTAAATTTGATAAAAGGGTTCTAAATTTGATAAAATGGAGCCTGGTCCAGAGTCAATAAGTAAACACAGTTACTTTCATTTACAGATACAAATGGCTTGAGCAGTTTATGTAAAATTAATGTGCAATATAACATTTATAAGCTTCGCTCCAAGGTCCGCCTGGCTGGGCAGTCTGCTTTTCTGTTTTTACTATAATTCTCCCCACTCGTTTCTTATATCCTTATCGTTTATCAGTTTCCACGACAATGACAAAAGCACAGACACAGTATTGGCTCATCTGGCCTCTGGGGTCCTATTCCACCAAACACTCTGACGTCGGTAAGACGTCTAATGAATGTTGGTCATGGAGGTCGATGTGACGTTGTTTAGTGGGGCAGAATGTCTTTATTTTTTATTTTTTGATGTTAGTAATTCAATTAATACAGAACATCGATCTATTACAGCCCTGTGACCCTGACCAGAAATAAGCAGGTAATTAGATAATGAATGAATGGATGGATGGATGGATCTATTATAGGTGGAGAAGTGGTCACGTTATGACATGATCTGCCTGGTAGCTGTGATGCAGGTTGACAAATGGTTTTTGGGGGGATGGTTACCAACTAGCACACTGGCCTTCGTGATCATACTGACTTTTCAATACAAGTGTGGTACTCACAGTGAGGTGAAACACAAGGTCATCCCATGTAGGGACAGTGTTTAGCTACTTGCAGCATGAGAAAAGCAATTTATGTTGTCAATATAAATAAATAAATAATACATGAAAGAACATAACATAATGATGAGAAAAATCCATTCGGCCCAACGATGCTCGCCATTTTTCCGACTAAATAAATAAATAAAATTGAAGTGATCAAGGGCCTGGGGGGCCTGTGGTCACCTGATGAAGGCTGAACCCCGAAGACAATTCATATGGTGTTTTTTCTTTATTTTTAAAAAAGGCCAAAGAACTCACTCGAGTCAGTGAAAACCTCTGAAAATCTAGGACTAGGACCGGAGTGAGTGAGTCAGGGAACAGGAACAACCCTCCCCCCCCTTTTTTTGTCACGGTGCATTACAGCACAGTTTAAGTTCTGAGAGAGGACATTGTAAGCCGGCGAGGAATTTTCTCGGCGCCGCGGAGCGAAGCGGCATGCTAACGTGCTAATGCCAGGAGCTTAGCAGCGAGGGGTGAAAAATCCCAGACTCGAGCATGACCGCGCTGGGGGGGGGGAATGTTAGCTCGACTGTAATTCCTCTCCGTGACCAACCCGAGAGCATGAAATTTCAGGACCGTGGACAGCGGGCAGAGTTGCCGGGTAGCTCGTAAGGGATTTGTGTCCCTCCCCAGGACGGGCGGACGGCGCGGGTGCTATACGCTGTCTGTCCTTGTGGAGCTGTCCTGAAAGTCAAACCAGTGAACACAACATATGTATGGGCAACATATGGAAAATGAAGGCATAAAATACGGAAAATTAATAGATAACGAAATATATTTTCCCTGGAATCGTTAAAAAGCTTGTTTATGACCGCAGACAGTTTAATATGCTTATTAATGGCAATATTAGGGCTATGTGGAAATGAAGCCGTTGTCGTGAGCTGGTGTGTAAATTAAACGGTTTTTAAATATTTCTCATCTAATGCACGTCATTAAATGGTAAATAAGAGATGAGGATATTACCCTAAATATGAGTACACGTAGGACCTGTGCTCGTGGCGTTTAATTGAATAATCAGTTGTTCCCAATGGAAAAATCTATTATAAGCCACATTGTCGATGTTATCTCAACAGCAGCCTGTGCATTCATCTCTCAGTTTCAGTATTCTCATTTCAGACATGGTTGATCACAGAAAACCTGCCTCTGATTACTGGCACAACAACTGTGTCACTGCAAGTGCTGGGTAGTTGGTGTCAAAAATAAAATAAAGTAGATAAATAGATAAAATAGTAACACAGAAATGATTATAGGTGTATCATATATTTACAGTTATGTTCAGAGATGCTGATTTATTTTGCCAATTTCTATCACGTATTTTTTTTTTTTTTTGTCTAGTCATGCTGATATTTGACTCCAGTGCAGCACTTGGCATTAAATTGGATACTGTAGCGCATCAGAATTCAGGTTTTGTGTTCCCGATTTCAGGATCACCAGATAGATTATGCATTTCAGTGTTGAAGATCCACCATTTCTCAAGTATAAAATTACATGACCTCCAGATTTCCATGTATGCTGGAAGATAGACACGGTGGCACAAGCAATCAGCACGACCTGTATTTTATTTGAGCGGTATTTTATTTTTATTTTTTTCTTCTGTTCCGCTGCTCAGCACCAGCATGAAGCAGCAGCGGCTGCAGCACCAGCAGCTCTGTACAACAGCGATAACACAAAAGGCTAGCCAGGGGAGAATACCCTGGGGGGGGGCATGATGGGGGGGGGGGGGTAATGGACGGACACGGAGTACAAACCCGCCGTGAAGCCCTGGCACGCTACGGCGTGCAGCCGCGAACAACGCGGGATCAGAAATGAATTTCATAGCGTCCCGCTGAGTTTCGCGGCGAGCGGAGAATTGGACCGCGGACAGGCGATGCATTTTCACAGGCTTCGGTTTCCATTATCCTTTGTAGACGATTCGAATACGTCGCGCTGTAGCGGCCCAGGGAATGCGCGTGGGTTGAAAGCTCAGTCAGCCTTATTTAACTCGCAGTTTAATTTACAGATTGTCTCAAAGGCCATCATTCAGTGGAGCAAGTGAATTGGATAGGATGACAAATCAATGGTTTGAAGCGAAGGTAGTGCATTATCAAACTGTACCTCAGTCAAAAAAAATATTTTAAAAAATAAAACCTTTATGCACTTAAAAAATATATATATATATATATATATATATGTGTTGACAAGTGTTGTGTGCTTAAATGTTCATATGACTCCTTCATCCAGTCCTCCTTGCAGTAATGTGTGCGTACTGTATCATGTGTGAAGGACATGTCATCCTGGCACTTGTTCATATTCTGTGGGAGTTTCCTCCGTTGAAGAAAATATGAAAACGATTTGAATCTTTTGAAAGTGCTTTTTGGTATGTGCTGTTCCTTTCCTCATAGACTCTGAAGAGGTAGTGGGCACTGCAGTAGATAATAGAATTATGAGTGTACAATATTTTATTAATGAAGTTTTTCTCAGATCATGCTATTAGCTAATGTAGCTGGTCAGAACATTGCTTGGCCTCCCTTTCTGTATGAGGGTTTTTTTTTTTACATTTAGCAGATGCTCTTATCCAGAGCGACTTACACAACTTTTTTTTTTTAGTTTTGTAAGTGTGCCTTTGTGGGTTTGTTGTCAGTCATCGCCAGGGCGACTGTACCTGAAGTGGATCGTTCAGCCTGTCCCACCAGTGAAAGTGCCAGACAGCCGTTTGGTTACCTGCGGAAAACTGTGAGGAAAGGTCCCATCCGGAGGAGGCGCGGGGTCGGGAAACACCGCACGCGGGAATCCGGAGAGATGCGGAACGACCTTCGGAATCCGGAATGCCGGAGGACTTCCGGATCCGGAGAGATGCGAACAACCTTCGGAATCCGAAACGCCAGAGGCCTTCCTGATCCGGAGAGATGCAGAACGACCTTCGGAATCCGAAACGCCAGAGGCCTTCCTGATCCGGAGAGATGCGGAACGACCTTCGGAATCCGGAACGCCAGAGGACTTCCGGATCCGGAGCGTCGATTGGGAATGAAGCGACTCGGGCTGACAGGCGACGG
Source organism: Anguilla rostrata (assembly GCF_018555375.3). NCBI lineage: Eukaryota > Metazoa > Chordata > Actinopteri > Anguilliformes > Anguillidae > Anguilla > Anguilla rostrata. The sequence goes on along the minus strand of NC_057935.1, from coordinate 69,414,191 downwards.
GACAGACCGTATCAAACGAAAAAGAGAGAGAAACTGAGCTTTGCTTTACCCTTGCCTCAGGACCGAAGGCACTTTTTTGTTCTGTCAGACCAATGGAAAGAAGCTGCCCTTAGGCATGGTCCGACATTGCCGTTCCAGTTCAGTGGCTAACATGGGATGTAGCTCTAGGTCTGTCCCCAACAAAAATTAGGCAACAAAAAGTTTTACATTGCTGAGTTTTGTGATTTGTCACCTGCGTTGTCAATATATCGTAATTAATGAATACCGTGGCATTCCATACCTGCATAAACAGAGGCACTGAGAGATGAATTAGCAGTAGCAGCCCTTATGGGGAATTAATTAAGCGTAATATAAATGATGCTGTCGCTTGAATTCTGAATTCCTTTATGGGTGTAACTAATTGCTAAACAGAAAGTGCAGATGGTATTGTCAGATTATATTGTTGCTGCTATCAGCAGCATCACGCAATATTATCCTATTAAAGCCCGCAAGGCATATCAGGCTCTCAGTAGTCAGCAGTACTGCTGGTTTTCTCTTCCACCTGATAGTCCATACACCAGTAATGTCAATTTCACTCTCCTGGTGCATCAGGTATAAACCAGAGGGGAAGAATGAAAACCAGCCACACTATTGGCCTTGAGAACCAGGTTTAAGTGTCGTCCCTGCCATAAGGTGTCTGAACACACATCTCCCACCAGCCTGTTTTTCTTCCTGTTGTCAATGATGGCCACAATTTGCATACCGTAACCTTACTGCAACACAAGATGCATGTTGGAGAAGAGCACCGTGCAATAAATTAGCCCTCTCACCCCCCCCCCCCCCCACCCCACCCTTACGCTTAAAAATGAGCAGCAACAAAGGCAATAAGGCATCGTGTCTGCAGACTGAACCATAACCGGCGATGCCACCTCGTTGCCTTAGCATCGGTGCTGTGCTCTGATTCCTTCCCCACTCATCTGGAGTGGAGGTTTTGAAGGACAGTTCATTTGCAGAATTTGACCCTTTGAAGAGTTAGGGTGTTTTTTTTTTTTCTTCTAAAAGTCAATGTTCTGGAACTCCACTGCTCTCAACTGCCAGCAGTGACTGTGACATCAGCAATAGAATGTTCAGTTAAGAATATCTTTGTGATCTCACACCTTAAAGGGTTAAGCCAATTATTGGCAAACTGTGGGAGCACTGAGGCACTTGGTAAAGGCATGGATGCCTTTGATAACATAATCCCGCAGTCCGAGCTTCTCCCCTGGAAAAAAAAAACACTCTTTTGCTCCGTCCCTGAGCAAGCGCGCTAATATCTAGCTGCGCCGAGGCCAAGAAGACATGGTGACAATCTCGTTTGGCCGAGACGGAAGACCACAGTCGCTGCTCAGATTTGCATTCGTTCAGTCGGCTGAAGCTCGAGGAGGGGGGGAGAAAGCAATCTCCTTTCTTCAAGCTATTTGGCACCTTTCCACTGTTAGGATAAGAAAAAAAAAAAATCTCCAAAAAAAAAAAAAAAAAAAACCTCGGAGATTGAAAGGGCTTGTCACATTTATGGCGAACAATCTGATGACAAATGGGACAAACCTTGACCGCGGGTTTTCGACTGGCTGTGATGCACCAACAAGCAAGAGATCTCTTGGAAGACAGTGACAGGCAGAAAAAAAAGCTGCCTTATATTTATGTTTCCTGTCAATTTCATCAACACCGAGGAGTGCAGGAGTGCACAACCTTGAGCTTCAGCTTCAGAGCAATGCTTGGATGCCTATTTTCTTTCAGGGAAACAGAGATGATGAGAAATTGTAAATCTCAAATCAATGTTTTTGTTCCTCTAGATGACAGCCAGTGTATGACAAACACTTTTTCTTTACAGTGCTCCAAAAACTTTTCTTTTCTCATCATTGTGATTTAAAGTTGATCTAAAGTTCATATTTTTTTTTCACAAACACACTTGTCAAACTGTGTTTGGGAAGAAAATAAAAACATGATGATCTTAGATCATCATATGCAAGTGAAGCTTTAAGAGAAATGTTGGTGAAATACTGATTAAGCATATTTACTGGAACCGGATATCAGTGATCCACCTTCCACCTATAGAAAATAGTTCATATGAAGAAATACAGTAATAATTAAGAGTGGTTCCTGTACATTCAAGTGCCTAACAGTCTTGAGTCAGGCACACCTGATGTGATTGATTAGCAGCTGCAGTTGTTAAACCTCAGCCTATAACTAGTTAAACCTCAAACATATCTGCTGGACAGATACAATGTTGCCGGAATCCCTGCAATGTTTTGTTCATTTTAATCTATAGCATCATAAATTACCAGGATCGTTAGCATTACCTAATTTCAAACAACTATTCGGCTATTTTTTATTTATTTTATAATAGTATAATTGTTGTTGTCAGTTGTTGTTGTTGAACTAGCTTGGTAGAAAATCTTTTAAAACCGCGATCAGGCAAAACATTCAGGCTGGAGTGCATTCGAGCAACACAGGAGGCCGGGCAGACAGCTGTCCTGATTGGTTGTGAAGATTCAGGCATGGTTAAATTTGGAGTGGCTGATTTTAGAGCCTGGAGCAGAGAAACTGGATTTTTTTTTTTGTTTCTTTTTTCTTAGACCTTCTAATTTATTCATATCTGTTTGGATATGAACAGAATTCAACCCAATATGAGCAGAAGTGTTCTCACAGCAAACTAACATACTGCACCTTCAAAGCAGCTGGAGTCAGTCAGGGTGCATTAAAGAGAAGCTATCGAAAGGTACGCCTACGTTTTTAGTGCCGAACTGATGGTATCTAGATTAGGACAGCGCCTCATATTTTTCCTGCGGTGACAGACAAGAAGGGCTAGCCAAGTGATAAGGCCATGGAGCGGGTTTTCACCTGCTCCCTTTGGATATGGGTGCTCAGTGTCAGGAGATTTTATTTTATTATCTTTACATTTTAGCATTATATTTTTATAAAGTGCAGTGAGGTATTTAACACATTTGTTTACATTGTGCATTTAGGCAGACGACCCAAGAATCCATGCAAATTTGCATCACTCATATGCTGGAGAAATTGCAATTTTGCATTGGCATTTTGCACTCATTTTAAATCTCCCAACTATTTTTTTTTTGTCACTGAAATACTTATTGCAGACCCTCATGTCAAACTTAATTATATTTTCATCGTGTTTTCGGTGCACAGGGTGAAGATGTAGTCACCGCCCTTGAGGCGTGTTGATTGTTTGATTTTCATCCTGCTGATATGTCCCGCCATTTTCATTTCCCGTCCCATCAGGGTAATAAAGGTCACTTCCATTGTGTCACACAGCATTTAAAAACCGAAGGCCCAAAATGAGTGAACGTTTGATTGAAATGATAGACATGACGTGTACCCTCTCATCACGTACGCTGTAGGGGAGAGCGGGGAAAATAACTAATAGTTTTCGTATTTGGCTCAATTCTGAAAATATTACAAAAGATAACGAAATCATTTTTTTTTAATACAACCTGCATCCCTTGGCTATGATTACACCTCACAATGAAATGTCTGGGACACACCATTTGCTAGCAAGCTGACCGATGAGTACCAAGAATGAAATGTTACATTTATCCGATGTTGGGGTAAAAAAACACCCAATATTCTTAATAGCTTTAAACCTTACACAAAGTAAGGCAGTTCAATACAGTTCCATATTATAATAATAATAATAATAACACACTCCTACTTAAAAACGCTGCATATGTACACTGTGCACACACCAGTACACTGCTCAGTAGTCTGGTAATTACAAAAGAGTAGAGTATAAATATGCAGCTAATTACAATATTGAACTTTATGTCTGCCAGGTATATTAATACTGAGGCTCCTAGAGGTCGGCGAGATGAATAAAGAACAGAAGGCCGACTCCGTACCGACAAGCAAATCTTTAATTTCCGTCTCTGCTACAAGAAGAGAGGTCTCTGTTCGCCTCGGGGGTCGTTACAGTAATTATCACTGTGTCGAGCTCAGATCATCATAAAAAACTGGGGGTCACAGCAATTACAGCTACAATCAATGAATAACGACATCTGCTCGAACCCGGTCACGCCTGATACTGTGCTGAGCGGGAGGTCTGCCGGTTCATTTTACACTCAGCAGCTGTGAATTAAACTGTTCTTGCACATGAAATTTCTTGCACTGATGGTGGGTTCACTAAGTGTTAAAAAAAAAAAAAAAAAGTTTTATCTTTTGTTATCAAAACCTTCAGTTCGGTAACAACAATTTGTGATACATATTAAAGCTAAATACATATTTTATTATACTCACATGGCCAATGTCAAAAAAGGATTCACATGAAATACATTTTCATACTCATAATATAAGAAGTATATTTTCAACTTCCTGGAAAAATTCATTCAGATCCAGGTTTTGAAATGACTAATTTAACAGAAAGGGATTCAATTTAATAGTATCACTTAAAAAATAAAAATACAGAATTACAGTAAAACGTTTCTTCAAAGTACAGGATTTTTAAAATACTGTCAGTCATGTAGAATAGCGGCAATAGCTCATTATTTAACGGCCCTTCCATAAAATAACGAGATTTATCCTGTGAAATAACAGGATTTATCTTGTTTTTTCCCCCTTCATTAAATGATTATTCACTGACATTGCTATCGTTTTTTTGATGAGATTTCTTTTACTTTTTTTACATTGTTTAAGAAAGGTGACATGGGCCTCTAACACTGAATCAGGTTTATATTACAAGTCATAAATGTTATGAGCTCATCTTCATATGCTGCTGATTTTCTTTGATGCATAGGGACTTATGCAAATTGGATATACATGACGCACCACCTGTGTATCCATAGGAGGAACTGAATCATCTTTATTCAGACAAGGCTGGGAGTGATTATTTTTGTTTGCTAAGAAGACTCCTTTATGCTGATAGAACTTCTGCAGACTTTTTTCTGATGTAATAGTAATGTGTTGGTCTATTTTTGGTTATTTTTCAGTTCGCATATTCTATCTTGTGAAAGCCAACTTGGTTATCTTTCGGTTTGTATGTTTTCTCTTGCGAAAGCCAACCGTTAACTTAAAAAAATAGCGCGCTACAAAGTGCATTGCAACACCTGCATGGTTATATAGTTTTCCCAACGGGTTTCTGTGTTGTCTGCTGATGTGCTGTCTGCGTGTTTTTGTTGTAAAAGTGCTCGGCGCCCTTTGATGTGAGGTTGTTTGGATCAATCTCAGCTCATCCTACAGCAGGTTTTCCCAAAACGGAATCTCCATAGAACACACTGCAATCATTCACCTTGAGGCAGCGCTGCTTGCTGCAAAGAGCATCGATTCACGGGCGCTGCACAACTAAGACCATGCAACCGCAGGAGAGCCCGACTGAAAGTGCTCAACGGCGCAGGCATATTTAAGAATGAGGATAAGCCATACAATCAGTCATGTGAACTGAGCGGTATAGTCAGTGCCTGAAGCTTTGCACCTTACTCCACACAGCACCCACGTTCAACAGCTAGAGATCCGGTTGCTGCTAAGCTGCTAATTAGTAGAATCAGGCATGCCAAATTAGAGCTGAAATGAAAACCTACAGATCACCAGGAACAGAGTTGGCCAGCCCGTACAATCAGCCCCAAACAACAGTTTGTGAAAGCGAGTGCACTCTAAATTTCCGTTCTGCAAAAAAAACCAAGGTTTATCTTTACAGGTCTGAAAAGGTTACCTCAATACCTTTTTACACGTGCCTTCTGTAGAGCAGCATGTGGAGCTAGCTGTTAATGTACCTTTACACAATGTCCATTTAGCATGCCCCTTGCTATAAATAAATATCTAACTAATGATAAATAATGCATGTCTTTAAGGGCTGCCCATGTGGTCTGCAGTATCTGTCAATAACCTGGGTCGGAATTTATTTCTTCATGTCCAAAGTGTCCCTGTAGATTCATTGCCCCCACACAGGGGAGTCTTTATGCTCTAACAGAAACTGGGCTCTAAGTCTTTCTCAGTTTAATTTGTAAAGGGATCGATGTAGATAATGTGTCTGGTGTTGCTTTCACATGCATCACCAGTGTGGTGATTGTACGGGCGAAATATGTGTATACATCTCCAGACACACACACGCACGCACACACAGAGGACACACACACGCACACACAGAGGACACACAAGACTTTCATAGATATAGCTTATCGTTCATATTTAACCAATCAAGTCGGAAGTTTCTCAAGCAAGTGTGTTCACCTTCAATCTGCCAACAATTCAACTGGTCCACAGACCGTCGATGTCCTTGTTATTTGATGCAGAAATTCCATTTCTTTGCTTGACCTTCCTTCACTCCAGTGCAATAGCCTTTGCCACACTGCTCTTGTCATACCTTGAATGCCAAGAGGCTGATAAAGTTTATCTCAGAATATTAAAATGAGATAACCGGCATTCAGGTAGGATTCAGCGTCCTTGTGAATATTAAGTGAGCCGCACTGTCACCTGCTCAGACACACTAGGAACATGCCCATTCGTATTTGTCCCACTTAGTACCAACATGGTCTGTTATACAGCGTAGCAAAAACATTTTCCATTTTGCAGAGGTACTGTTTGAGGTATGGATCCAGGTATATGAATTTGGATAGAGTCACGCATTATCTCTGGTGCATTTTATATTCTTGGAATGTTTCTTCCATGAGTCTCACCACAGGTGAAGTTGTAGGAATACTATTTTCCCAAGCACTATAATTCCAATGTACAGCTCTGGAAAAATTGAGACACCATCTCAAAGTTTATGGGCTTTGTTTTGTTTTGTTTTATGCTTGAACTTATGTGCTGGATTCATGATACGTAGCTCCTCACACCTGCTTGGTGAGGTGAGGTGTTGGACTCTGGTGTGAGACGGTGTCGATTAACTACTTATTCCACTCTTTCCTTCACACACACACACACACGCTCGCACGTGCACACACACACATACATACACACACACAAACACACAGTAATATAAGGAAAGAAGCAAGAAAAATGCATAGTCGAAAAAATGGAGTAAAACATCATAATATGCTTCAATTTCAAGGAGCATGAGAGATGACTCATATGCACAGTGGCATTCTTTAAGCTGACATTTGCAGCAGTGGCTAAAAGATTGCAATATGAAACTTCAATAAAAAGTATAGATTGTGCCCCATGGAAACATAAGCACTGAAAATATATTAAAATCGCAGGTTCTAATCATTGCGGTAAACATATCTGGATTACTGCCAAATATGATCAATTTTCTTGTTGTCTACACATCCATTAAGGGCTATACCTCCAATATGCATTTGCATTTTTGCAACTCACCATTTCATCCAAATAATTTTTAAAAAGCACTCGGTGGAACATCCCCAGGCTATCTTAAATCAAGCACAAAACCAATATCTATAACTCATAACCTTTTTTCGTGGATCAAAACATAGAACAGTAACAATATTTGTGGCATTTTACTGAATCCATCTGTAGCCTTTAACACGTTTTAGCATGCGTGCACGTTGATGAATAATTTATTGTTTTCCCCTTTCAAAGGGTACGCAGCCTGATTTATCCTTGCCTGCCTGGCCAATGGCTGTAAATACAATATATTATTTTCCGGATAAATTGCGTGTTTTCTCTTTCATGAAAGTGATGGAGGACATGGAGTTAAGAGTCATTACAGTGGGAGGTAAAGAAGGTCATAGCCATTAGCGGTTATGTTCAGACATGAAGTAAAGGAATAATGGAATAGTTTTCAGTTTCAGATGTTTGGAGGAAGGCCCAAGCAGTATTGGTGATACACCATGCTCCAGCACAAGCAACACATGTTGTGGAGGGTTTTTAGATCTGTAATACGCTTAATGATTCTACGAAGGTCCTTAAAGCTGTGATTGTATTTACCCAAAAATTCAAGGAGAGGAATTTTGTTTTATGATGTTGTTGAGTAACTGGAGGAAGGAGGAATAAATTCCATAGATACTAGTTTGATGGTCATACACCTCCTCAAATATTGGGGTTGGACAACAGTAATGAACAGTCAACTCAAATGTTGAGCAATGTCCATTAGGTACCACACTCAAGGGTACAAGAGCAGTGTCCTACCTGGGAATGAAACCTTCTACCTCTAGGGCAGGGATCAGCAACTCACAGTCCTTGAGGGCCCAGAACTGCTGGTTTTCCACCCTCCCTTTGCCTGGGAGTCAGGTGTGAAGACAGTCTGGCCAATCAGTAGCACCAATTACCCGGGAGAAAAGAAAACCAGGGCAGGATTTGGATTCGAGTTGATGATCCCTGCTCTAGGGTTCGCAACCCCAGTTCTTTACCCGTTATGCTACACAGCTGGCCCAAACACAGTGTTTCCCTCCATAGCGTTTCGGCATTCTCCTCCTCCGTGGATACCCTGCTTCTTACAGCGCTGTGTGTGCTTCACCAGACCGGAACAGTGGTTCCGTCCCATTTACACATCAATCGCTTAACTCTCAGGAGCACCGGAAGCTCTGCCACCCGTCAAAGGTTGCGGCAGCGGAAAGCCGGTGTTACATTAGCTGCTTTTATTGTTCCAGGCAGCGCGCGTTCGCTCATTACGGTGATGGGCGGGCGGGCGGGCGGGCGGTACGGGAACCGCACGCCGTGACGGAACATGAGGAGAGACAGGGAGCCGTTAATGGAGGCCGCCTTCGGTAATTTCATCAAAGGCAAAACCGAAAAAAAAACGAAAAAAAACCCTTTGTTCTTTCCTGAAATGCCCCTCCGATTGGGTGCCAATTTGTTTTGCAAAGCCTCACTTCATCACTGTCAGCCTTTCTCACGCGCGTGAGCGTGTGTTCGTCGTTTTTTCCTCCGCCGTCTTTTTCATGTTCCAGGTCACGCTTGCGTGTGTTGACTAACAGACCGTGTCCACACAGACGTTTTTTCATGTGTTCAGACATCTGGGCCCGGCTCTGCCAAAACGAAGACCGAAGGTGTGGGGTTGAGATGAATGCGGTTGGGAAGACAGCCATGTTGGTGTCCACCCGCCATCTCGCAACCCGCCCGATGCATGGGAGCAGAGCCGGCCGTAAACCATCGAAAGGTCCAGGCCAAAATCTTCTCTGGAGGCCCCCTTTTGAGTTATACCCTACCCCGGCACTGCTCTAGCCTTTCTGCTAATTGTTGCTTAATGGGGGGGGGGGGGGGGGTGGGGTTCCAATTGTAGATCACGGGTGAGGGGGGGTGTGGTGCAGGGGGTGGGCAGTGGGGGGTGTGGTGCGGGGGCTGGGCCGTGGTGCGTTAGTGATGACTATCATGGATGCCGACTGTCATGGACAACAAAACAGTGACTATCATGGACTCAGATGCGACTGCCTATGTCACCCGTGCCTAGAACAGGCTCTGCAATGGCGGACTACAATGGAACATATTAAGAGTCTCAGAAACTGATTTTTTTTGTCCGTTTCTTCAAAAAAACAAAACAAAACGAACAAAATTTAAAAAAAGAATGGCTACAGCCACATGCGAGCTCATTGTATCTCCGTCTCCGTGTTTTTCTCTCTCTCCGAATAAACACACGCATTGTGGCATTTACGCAGACTGCAGGAGGCAGGGCCGAGGGCCGTCAGAGGGCTGATGATGTGAGCGCCATGCTAGTTCCCCCCCCCTCCCCCCCCTTGAGTCTTATTGGGCTGGCAGGGCACACCCACCTACCTCACGTTGACCACTGCTGATTGCCCCAATGAAGTGCTCTCTGTCTCTGCAAAGCACCTGCAGGGAGGGAGGGAGAGAGGGAGGGAGAGAGAGAGAGAATAGGAGAGAGAAAGAGGGAGGGAGGGAGGGACAGAGAGAGGGAGGGAGGGAGGGAAAGGGATGGGGAGAGAGGGGGGAAGAGAGGGAGGGAGTGGGGGAAGGGAGAGAGGGAGGGATGGGGGAGAGGGGGAGAGAGAAAGGTGGGGGGGAGAGAGGGGGGGGGGGGAGATTGTATTTGTACTACCCCCTATATGTGGTGACCCATTATATGGCAGACATGGGTAATTACCTTTGATTACTAAACTGAGCAAAAAGGAAGGATTACAGACTTTAGTATATTAACACCTTCACTTTCACCCCACCGCGTACATCCCTCCAGATATACTCTTCATGCTCTTTGTTTGCCCTATTATGCTTTTTGTGTATTTTTATTAATCTTGGCTGCCACAATTGCATGGCAAGTTATAATTGGAGCCAATGAGCGAGCTAAATGTACTGTATGCACCTCAATGGCATAATTATTTTAAGCTGCGTAAATTAGCAAATTTGTCATCCCTTAGCAGAGTCTGCGAGGTGTGCCCGAGGACCTGTTTTTAGGCAGCCAGAAGCCAGCACCCGGTGCTGTGCCGGGAACCTTAAAAGTTGCCTTTTTGCACTTATATAATACTGTCAGGGGACGATGCTGTCTACCACTTGCAGGGAATTTCAGAAAAGTCCCCTTACTCTTGAGTCTGTAGTTAGAAACTAAACAAAAACACATGCCATTTCCACTTCAGCCTGGACGGCTCTATTTGCATCCATCTGAAAGCCATTTCAGAGGTGAAGATTGCTCTTGAAAAGTGATGTCACACGGGCAGGGCGATTCCACTTTTCTTCGCTTGCCGAGCTGCTAGATGAATTAGCCCTGGTTTAACCACAACCTCCAGGTGCCAACTATGATTACGCCACCCCCCGCCCCCCCCCAACAACACATACAACCCCCCGGTGTTTTATCACAGCTTCATATATTTTTTTTAAAACAATCATGGTTGTGTAAAAGGCTCTCTCATCAATCCCACAGTGATTACTGCCACACAGATAAACGAGCCTTGGGACCACCCGGATAGGGGGCGTCTGAATGTCAGTTTGTTAACCAAAATAATTGGATTTCTCAGCTCCCTGTGTTCCAAGCCTCATCCCCTCACGACAGAACCGCTCTCATCAGGGCCTTCTTTAAAAAAATAAATAAATAAAAAAAAAACGATTTATACACTTTACTTTTTTTTTTTTGAATTGCATGTCAAATTAGAAGTGGAGCCAATGAATAAATGCATGCACATTTAACATTACATTTGATTTATCTGATGCAAAAAAAAAAATAATAATAATTGACATACATAATCCTATAGAACGGTAATAACATCTGACATTTAAATAATGTTATACGAATGTGCTCATCATTTCCCCCCCCCATTTCCCTTTCTACTACTGCCTTGGGCGTTCTATGAAGTTTTAAAAAATATGCTCATTCAGACATTCACACGATCAAGCTGCCAGTTGGCTGACAACAAATCCATACTCGTTGTTATTCCATTCACAGCAAAATATGTATTTATTGCACCCTTTAAAAGGCCTACAAATTCACAGCACAGTCAAACCCCCCCTCCACCACCCAACACCCAAAAGTGGAAAGCATCAACACCCCATTCCCACCTCTGGAGAGGAGCCATTCGCACCTCTTCCCAACTGCACTTTGCCCCCCCCCATACCTCCTGACCCAACTGCCACGCCCGATATTCCAAAGGAGGAAGAGAGTTATGGAGATGAGGATGAGGTCACAAAGAGCTCAGCGTTCTTGGATCGCGGCCAGAATTTAATTGTGTCTATGCACGCCTGTACACGAGGGAGCCTGACAGAAACAAAGCCAGCAACGTCAAGATGGAGATACGCCGGCTCAAGATAAACTGACTAGGGGACTAGGGCCACGCTTCGAATGGAGCACATCGAAATGGAGCATGAGCCCAGCTATAAACCAAGAGAGCAGCTCTCAACAGATGAGCACATGGCGCAGACCGAAGCCAAGAACAGGATGAGACAGCGCCTGAGAGATAATCCCGCCAAGTGGGGATGTAAATCCCCTGTCCTCTGTGGCTCGTCAAAGGGGCGCACCTGTGACTTAAGTCCTTAAAATCCAACGGTCGTGAAATTATACCCCGGCATCTGACAATGACATCGTCTAAAATTATTGCGTTTCCCCGTCTTTGATTCAAAGTGCAACGCTATAACCCGTATACCGTTGTAAAGCTTTGACTCTTCGCAAAAAAAAAAAAGTCTGTTTTGATCGGTAAAACCATCGGAGATAATTTTTTTATTTTTTTTTTTTAAAGACATGGGAGCCAGGAGGAAGGATATTGCATCTACTGAATCTGTTCAGTGTGGGGGGGGGTACCTTGTGTCAAAACATGGGGGGGTGGGGTGGGGTGGGGGGGGGTACCTTGTGTCAAAACATGGGGGGGGGGGTCCCTTGTGTCAAATTTCAGTTCTCTTCACATATCTGCGAGGTACACCACAGATTTTGTTTTCCCACATTATGAAGCAGTGGTATGCCTTATTCACATGGCTCTTTGGTGCGGCCATTTGAAACGGTCCTCATAAAGACGGTACAAGCCAAATAAGATCTGTCTCTTTGGAGACGTACCCAAGTAAACACATTTTATTTCGATGAGCAAAAAATTACTCAATATCTCTTAAAAAAGGTCCTGTCAACTAAACCATATAATTTCCCAGGCTGAGAGTGACCATTACTGATTCTGTCTTGTGAGCAATGTGTGCAGTGACACATGATTATAGCACACGTCTATCTGTTACATAAGCCTTTACAAAACGGAAATGGCAACACCCTGGGTCAGGTTTTATTCTGATCAGTACAATTCAATGTAAGACCCAGCAGGTACCGCCTCCAAGATATGTCATATATTGAAGTGATAGCTTCATATTCATGGTGAATAGTTGAATAATATCATTAATGGAATATTGGCACACATTATTGTTTCGGATGTAAATCAAAACCTCGATTGGCTGTTGTATCGACATTGCATTTTTTCTTTTGCATTTGAGGACTTGGTATTGTTAGAATTGATTCTGATGTCTGTTATAAAAAAAAAAAAAAAATAGGCACACTGTAATCCAATAAAGAATAACATACAATATCTCACACGACATAAAATACTTAAAGAATTGCTTCCTGTGTCTCTGAATTGGTGTTGTTGTTAATATATTCTGGTAAGTGTGTATTGCATGTGCTTCTAATCAAGAATACTAAAGTTACATGATTTCCAATGATAATTAAACAAGAGCAAACTATTTATCACATATGAGACGTGAACAGGTTGCTTGTGCTCATCATAATCTTCCATAATGTGCTGCACAGTTTAACAATAGGGTTTTCATTCCTTGATCACATTTCCTGCCTTGACTATGTATGATCTGCACAGAGACAACTATGCATAGATTTAACAGCGTCTGTTGTATGATAAATATGAGATACGCTACTTCCCATACAAAATTAGGGTCACTTCTTTTTTAAATTAAAGGTGGAAAGTTGAACGTAAATTGAAACTGTTCAACTGAAATCACGGGGGATTTTAAAAAGTTAATTACTGCATAAACAATGCAGCCCCCAAATGCCTTTACAAGAAAATCAATTGTGCTGAAGCTGGAATCTATTGTAGTGTGCAAGACAGATGGAGTGCCCCGAAAAGAAATATTAATTATTTAAAAGGCTGAAAATGAAGGTAAAATGAAGTCGGTACTGTGGTGTTAGCAAACAGACATTGAGAAGGAAGTGATTGCTTCAGACTTGCTAAAAGTGTTTATCGTGTAAATGCTTTTGTAATAAAATATTATTTAGCGCTCAGTGTTTATACACTGAATGACTACAACTGAATATGAATGTTGAACAATTGAATGTTTACTGTTATATCAATAATTACTGACTCAGGTAGTTGAAATGAAATAAATTAAAGGTTAGCGCAAGCATTGCAGTGGGGAGAACAACACAATGTGACTCTGCTGCCCGTTTGGTTCAGTTTGCACCAGACTGAACACTTCCTTTATGGGACTGGCACCAGCTGTCACTGGCTATCAGTGTTCACACGGGTAAATAAACCCAATGTCTATGTTTGTGCTTGTCAATATATAAATAAAAAAATTTAAAAAACTGACTGGTGCCACAACGTATTGCCATTAGTCATGTATTATCAGATGAACATACAGTTTCTTGTTATCTGATGATTCTCAATAGGTACAGACCACTGGAGCCCAAATATGTGTCATGGAGGACCGAGAGTAGGCAGGCTTTCATTCCCACCAATCACTACACCTGTTGATTAACACACTAATTAACACACCTTCAACCAAGAGAGGATGGGAATAATTAGTGAAATAAGCAGGTGAAGTGATTGGTTGAGAAGAACACCTGCATACTCTTGGCCCTCTAAGGCTCATGAACTGAAATTTTGTCTTCCATTGTAGGCAATCTTGCTTGCTATGTGTGATAATGAACCTACAGAATCACTGTTTAATTTTTGGTCACATTCTGTAATAACATGAGCAAGTTTTACACTGAAGAAATGCTATACCTGCCATGAGTTTATCAGTTTTAATAGAGGATCTTATGTGATGCACTGACCGATAGAGAGATGAAGTGTACTGCTGGTCGAGCACTGTTTTCCTGAAGGCCAGATTCCAGTTCATGCTGAGGAAAAGCAGGATAAATGACCGAGAGATGGATTATGGGAAAATGGACCGCTTATTCTTCAATTAAATCAGAGCCAGTCAGAGAACATAAGGCATGGGAAAGGGTTATTTCTTAAGAATATGATAAGCCATCACAGAGATGATATATGCAAAACACAGAGGCAGTGCCTGTGTACCTGGGTGATGATGACCTAGCTAGAAAATTGGCTACTTGCTGTAAGCAATAATAGCGAATATCTTCCATTGCTACAACCCCATGAAATACATATATAAAATCTCTATATCTCTCTCTATTTCTTTCCTTCTCTCTCTCACTCTCTCTCTCTCTCTAAAAATAAAATAATCTGTCCACATAAAATTGATGGTTCACTGGATCTCCTCTTTCAAAAAAATATATATATTTATTTTGCAGAGGTATTACCTGTCAGCTAGTGAACTTTTAGAAAATATACAGCGATATATAATTATTATACGGAAGGAGACTATAAATAAATGCCAGGTCTGTCTGACAAAAGGGCAATAGGACATCAAGCTTAAAATTAGTTATGGGAGGAAGAGAGGGAGAGAGAGAGAGAGATTGTGTCTACACTACAGATGCTGCCCTTGTTCAGACAGTAGTGGTGTCTCTTGTACACTGAAATTAGCAGTTATGCTTATTTTCAGAAGTTTTAATAACAGAACAGTCCCCTTGCTAAATGTAAGTACATCTCAAAGGAATTCATATGATGATTTCCAGTGCTTTTCTCGATCATTACAATCACCAGCGAGGAGTATAGCTAGGTTGGTGTTAATGCAGGCCACTGTTATGATCTACTTGCATATTATAAAACTTCTTACCTGCAGTAGGACTAACTATCAAACTACCAGGTGTTCTCCCAAGGTGGATTACGTCTCCCAACACTTCCTCGATCAGCTCTGAGCTCTGGCGAATCTGTGTTTGGCTATTGCTCTTCTCAGACATAAAATGACCTCCGGGATATTTAAAAGTAAGACATCCTGGTTACAATCGATCTTAGTGAGCTGCTGGTTTGTAAATTTTGATCTGCTTTGTACGCAAATCTCACTGTACATATGTAAATTTTTGTATTTTATGTGTACTTTTACCTGTGCATTCCAGCGCCCATGGCCAGGGCATCAATAGGTTTTCCCTATTTTAACCCTGTAAATCTAAACAGCCTGCCAGCAGGATAAAAAGCCAGGCTTCATTAAAAAAGGTCAAATAAATAAATAATGAGCCATCTAATGGCCTTGTTAATAAATTCATGATATTATGATTTGTAGTTCTTTAACCTTAAGAAGACTTCATTCAGCCCCAAGGAACATTCTAAGCCCAGAATGGTCATCTTAAAAAAAAAAAAAGCTTAATTTATTTATTTAAATGTTCATGTGTGTTTACATTTCTTTCACACTCATGCTATAGACTGTCTCATCCAGTTAAAGGGTCAAGAGTGTAAAATGACAGAGCAGAAGTAAGCTTGAGGCTTGATCTTCTCACAGTTTTAGCTATTTTTTGAAAAGGGATGTTTTCAAAAAAAAAAAAAAAAAGTTTAATAATCAACTTTTTTGTTTCATAAACTACACCAGTGCACATGAGGAATCCAAACTTGACATAAAATTCAACAAAATTCAAATGTAAAAATAAAATACTTAAAAAAATTTTTTATTATTAAGCATGTTCTGTACAAATGGGTGCAAAGAGCACACATGACGACGTACACCCGGGTGCACATGGAATATATTGCCATATACACCTGGCTGCAAATGTCCTGCCAGAAAGATATTTTATATCTTTAGTATAGGAGTGGATATTACAGTTGCACATGTCTTTCGCCCTTGTTCCAGTGAGTAAATAAAGCGTGAAGGTGAACAAAACAGATGCAAATTAAATAATGCTTCAATTTGCAGTTACTCTGACAAGAACAGAAATATTCTTGTAAAATGGCTGTGGATGCTAATTAGCAATGCAGTGTTGAAGGGAGAGAAACAGGACAGCAATTATTAGCAGACGACCTGTGACCCCGAACAAGACGAAGCTGCTTGTCAGCATGTTCGCTTCTTTATGAAGATAAACATGGGGTAGAACTACACACCCCGACTCAAACACAGCACTGATTAGAAAACGGGGTGCTCACGTTCTCGTGTGAAGTCACTGTCGCCCTATTTACACAGCGGTAGCAGTCATACTGCATTATTGGCTCTTGCTGTGATTTTTGAATCAGTATTTCACACGTGGAAAAGCAAGTAATCAAGTTTGAACAGACAGCTTAAAGCAAAGCACCCCCCCCAACCCCCCCCCCTCCCCCAACACACACACACACACACAAGTTAATAAATAAATAAATAAATAAATGTGGCTGCCACTTAGTTTTCTGGCCATTACAGAGCAGACAAAGAGAAACAACTAGAGAGGGAGAAATTTAAAAATCTATATTTTATTGTGCATTTTTTTATTACGTAAGAAAAGAAAAAAAATACTAAAATTGTTTCACTGCCCCAATACTTTTTCATTTTACTCACCAGCAATCAAATTCAGAAGTTACCTAGACAACGTTTTCTTTCTCTTAAACATGGTTAAGCGTTAAGCAGGTTAAGATGTCATTTTCCCTACAGAAACAAATAGAATAAAAACATAAAAAACAAAGAAATGTCATAGCCATGCTATGAAATTGTCTCATTAACGCTCAAACTGCCTGCAGAGGTAAACAAGAACCAAGTGCTTCGTTAGTCGCTTTTCTCTCAAAAGATGATTAAAAAAAAAAAGACTTTGAATAACTTAAAATTGATCCTGAAAATATGAAACAAATATATATTGAAGATCAACTTAACATTAAGTTGTTATTTTGCCTTAATTTCTGTCGGCAACAGAAAAGAGACAAACAAAAAGGCACGGCCGAAATGAACCATTTCAAATTCTGACTACATACTGACAGAGGTTACAGCATTATAAACCGCATAAAGTAGAAGAGAAAAGCTGTGCCTGCGTGTAGTCATTTGTGCCAGAAAGCCCCAAATGATCTGTCAGGCTATCAGCAGAGAGGCAAAGACTCTCAGAGAAGAATTTTAATTCAGACAGAAAAAAAGGAAAGAAATACTCAGCTGGCCATCATTAATCTCACACAACCTCCTCGCCTTCTTTTCAAACCTTCATACCGTTTGCATACTAATCAGACTTCCAAAGTAATCTGATGTCAAAGATAGTCTCAGACTTGGAAACTTTTCATATTTTTTTTTTGGGAATCTATCACTAGTATTAACCCTGAGTTAAACTACTGAGCTGACAAATATAGACATAGGATATATACAGGGTTCGTGCAGGGTTTTAAAAATTATTTTTATAATTTTTGTTGCCATTGCAGGGGTCACATGTTTGTTTATCTGGGGTGAGGCCTGTGGAGAAGGGAGAAAATTAAAACTCAAAACCACATGAAGGCAAGCCAAAAATTTTAAAAATAATAAAAATTTTAATTAAAAAATGTCGAGCACAATTTGTTTCCCTGCTGCACATGTACCCCTGTGGTGTGGCACGCTCATCTCTCTCTTAAGTTAACGTTCTTCGTGGAGTGAAGGTGTGTCATGGCTGCCGAAAAAGGTGAGATCACGTGACGTAATCCGTTCTCGCGTGTGCTATAACTGGGCTGTGCCTGTTCCACTCCCTTCTCTCTCAATTAGTGCAGAAGTGGGGAGAAGACTGCACTTGCTAGATCAGGCCCTCAGAGTAGCAACAGCAGCGCCTTTATCCTCCCTTGTTTTTGTGTATCATTTGGGTTTTGGTTTATAGAGGAGGAGTCTTGAACTGAGTACCATTTTGATTTCTTTGCCTGTGGGTTGCAGAAAGTTTCTGGTTTCTCTGTTTTGTTTTAGTTTTTTTTTTGTATTAGTTGTTGTTAATGAAGCCGTTGTATGCTTGCTTTCTGTGTTTTAAATGGTTTGGTCTGGATTACTGCTTGCGGCTTTATTTTTTAAATAAAGCCTCCTGCTCACTAAAGGAGTATTCCGCTGATACTGTTTTAATTGCTCTGATATATAACGTTAGAGAGAGGGTTAAAGAAGGATCAGTGGGCATCTCCCACTTTACCGCATACTGTTCTATGCTTTATTAGCACACACAACAGATAGTTAATCAGACAGGTTTATCTTTCATGGGGAAACCAGATTATACTGGCTAGCAATATAGTTCACAGCACTATCCCTCAATCCCTATGCTATTTGCTATTTGCTACTCAGTCGATTTACGTACAAAATTTTGTCATCAGTTATTCATGTTACTTTCACAATACAGTACAGCAATGTTAATATATATGATATGATATACTAAATGACAGGCCTCCTGGAATTATTACTGTGAATATCCCATAATATTCCCTTTTGAACACTTACAAAGTCTTATAAAAGCTGAAAATATCACCTAGGAGCTGACCCCCCCACCTCCACCCCTCCACCACAGTCAAAGGTCACAAGCAGGCAAGAGAACCATTACGGTAAAGTGTGGATCTTCCTTGGTGTTAATTAGTTTCACTTCTGACAGGGTCTAAGGTCCGAGACAGTTCAACGACAGGTGAGATCATCCTGATTAAAGTTTCTGAGAAAAAAAAGGCTGCGTCTGGGGCATCCAGAGCCAAATTTAAGTGGTTTGCTTCTTTTTTTGGTTTCATGTCGCAAGAACGACGATGACTCCTGGGCTATGTTTTAATGTGAGGCGAACTGCAGCCATACGTGTCTTTTTCTTTTGCCTTCTATTGTACTTGCAGGAAAAAAGCCTGTCTGCAGAACGATAAGGCTATCGGTGGTGGTAAAGAGATGGGGATCGCACTGAGTTTGGTATTTTGCCCAGTTTCTGGGTTTTGTCAAGGGGGTGGGGGTTATACGTCCGTTTCTCCCTATATTTGCACGCATCAAATTCACTAGGAATTTGAATTCAATAGCCTTAGATTTTCAAAAAACGTTTACACACAGATAACAATATGAGCAATAAGTTTCATTTCAAAGTATCCTCCTTATGAAATGGACCATGCTGTCTCATGAACCACTCAGATTATACGAGGCACGCTCACACATTCTCATTAATTTAATTGCCTTTAATTATGTTTCTGGTTACTTGTATGATAAGAAGAAGAAGAAGAAGAAGAAAAATTGTAAAAAAAATTGTAAAATAGGCATTTGTAAAGTAGGCATACAGCTTTAGTTATTCATAAATGTCACTGATCTGCCTTTAGTTTCTGATTCTGTACAGGTGTTTCACGCATGTAATAATCTTCACATCATCTAAATGGGCAAATAATGAACGCAGATGATTTCATTGCCTTGTTCATATCTTAGACACGTTGCTGCATCTGCTCACATTCCTGCATCGGCAATGAACTCATATTTGTCAACAAGGACATGGTCCACAATTTTAAGCTATGGGACATGTTATGATCTAAATACATCGGCTGCACAGACAACATCAAATGTACCATGTCACATATCCAGTTATATGTGAAGAAGCTCTTTGCCATGCCAGGTCACTTAACACTTTAAAAAAAATCATACTATGGTTTAATTTTAAAAGTGTATAGAGCATTGCCATGTTAGTGAAACTGTATGAAACTGGTTTTTTTGAAACACTTTTTTGTGACAGTTTAACAATTTCAGTTCATACTAAAAAGCCATATAACACAATTACTGGAGAGAATGAAGATTAATATAAATTTCCCCCCTTTATTAACCCAGATTAAGATTATAATGAGTGATTTATGTGTCCCTTCTCTTGTTATTGGTCTCCACGGTGATGAGAATTACCCTCCAATATGAACACAGGTACTCCCCCCAGAGACAGGCCGTTTATTTGTTTCTGGAGTCACGCGAAGCATACCAATGGAGATTTAGGATCTTGCCAATTACCCTTAACTGAAATGCCATTATAACAATAAAGATAATTAATTACTCGAGCTCTCCTGCAGCATAATTAAATTTACGGTATGATGAATGACAGTAGTTCCTCCCTTTGGTTGCACTTGCTACGCATCGAGGAAAAGAACAGTTTGCCGTTTATGAGCAAGTTTCAGTTTGTGAACAATAATGTTACTGGAGGGTAAACAGTCCAACTGGAACAGAGTGCCAAGATTGTTGTTCACTTATAAATGGCACTCACAAAAAAAATTACAGTTACATATTTATTTATTCCTGGTGATGGTATAGTAACCTTATTTGTGGGGGGGGGAGGGGGTGCCTCCATTCTCCTCCAACCCGTTGAGGCTGAGTTTGTAAAGCTGGGCTCCATGCCAATGTATTTTTCTGTTTTCCTCCTGTAAAGTATAACTTTGCACGCGGCAGCCAGAGAGGACGACGTGGGAGTAAAACAATATAGAACTGAAATACGTTCACCAGGAGCACCGATGGCCGTTGGAGACACGGTAGCCTCCTGGGACTTGGAAGAAAACAAACTGCCATTTTTCCCCCCACATAATACAAGTGTCTTGACTGTCAAAGACAGGTCGCCGTGAAACCATTTTCCAAAATATGACCTATTTCATTTTATTGAATGTCCCTTGTTGTGTGGGTTTTCGGCTTAGTAGAATATATGGTTGTCCGGATTAAGACCAGAGACTTATGTCCCCTACGGGGGACGCCAGGTCTCAGGAGGATATCAAAGAAAGTTATGTGCTCGACCAAAAAGGTTTGCAGTGGTGCCAGGAAAGTAGCATTGCTCAGTTGTTATCTCTCAGTAGCATACATCAATGGGCGGCTAGCAATTGCAAAATGGCAGGCTCTGGTTCTCATTTGTTAGCATTGGAATTATGAGGATGCTTAGCTTGAATATCCATGTTTCAAAAATTGATGAGAATCAGTGAGCATGTGAGTTACACAATCACATGGATTGTAAAATAATCTAAATCTACCATGTAAACGTACAACAATCCTCATTCCACAAAAAGGAACAAGGCACTGCCACCTCAACGCACCCTGTGAACTTTTACATTTCCCCATTCAAATTAAATATTATATTTCAGCACAGATGGCGAGTTATACTTTTCGTGAAGCTTCTGAAAAACTCATATTTCAGTGTGTTTGATCTGCAAGCTGCTGGGGTGGGGGAGGGGTGGTGGTGGTCATAAACCAGTTTTAACTCAAACCACAAGCAGCTCTTATGACAGACACCACATTGCTTTGAAATATGAGCATGCAAAATGAACCATATTTAACAGAAGCCTCATTAATCCTGAAGTGCACTTTTTTTTTTATCTACCAATAAAACATTTCATATCATAATTTACATAATTAATTTCCAGTGAACAGAAATGGGTATGGGGCAGGAAATAAAGACAACAGTCAAAAAGTAACAGCCTTGCATATAGTGCAAGTTTAATTTATGTATTTATCTATTTATATACAGTATCTAAATCAACGGTTAAGACAACATAAGAAATGTCAATATGGCTGATTGAGGAGGCTGTACATTTCTCCTTCACTACAGAACTGTCATTCTATAATATATGTTACTCCGCTCATATAATGCAAAGCATTAGTACTGGCAGGTTGTGTTCAGGTAATGTATTTTCCAATAGTATAACCAGGTTCAGCATCCTAATTATTTCCTCCATTGCCCCAGAGTATAATTCCCTCAAAACAGGAGAGTGTACCATCCAAATGAGAGCATTTGTCATATCTGTACAGCAGAAGCTCCCTGTAGACTTAGGAATCAATCTAATCAATCCGGTAGTAGACTATTAGATTTTCATTATTTTATTAGTTTTTTTTTTTTTCCCCCCTTAGTTCCAGGTCCCGTTGCCTTGGGGACCAAGGAGAAGCTGGTTTGCCACCCTGCCTCTATCGAGGAGAGAAACCCGAATGTGGGTCACAGCCGTCCGAACGTTGAAAACAGGAAGTTGCGTCGTGGCAGAACGCAGACGCGACCGCGGGCATCTCAAGGTCAAACAGGGCAGGGCGGAGAGGAAGCGGACTGCTCGACCTCAGTCAGCGTAACCGTGGAGACACGGACAGACAGACAGTCCACGCGGTGCCTTGAGTGACGGGACCGGGGGATTGTTAGAGGCTGAGGGGAGACTCTGAGGGTGATGGACAGAACCCGAGAGGGAGGAGGAGGAGGGGAGAGGAGAGGAGGGGAGGGCTGTTACTGTCAAAGGACACATTCATAATGGAGGACAGCTAGTCCTGGCTGTGTTAACAAAGGTATAAAGGACTACAGTATATTGTTTGTCTAATTTGTCTACACTGGTGTGTGTGTGTGTGTGTGTGTGTGTGTGTGTGTGCATAAACATGGGCCTTTGAGACCCAGATTATGCTCAAAAGCAGAATCCCGCTCATCGCATCTCCGAACAGCCATAGAACAATAGATAAAGCAAAGTTATATGGAAAACACGGCTTAGAGACGATCTGCATTACAAAATTCCCTGCCGTTTCTACCACTGCTGCAGCTAATCCTGCTTCCGATCCTGTACACAGTCATTTCCACTAGTATCGCCACTCCCACCGTTGCTACTGCTCCTGCATGACAATGGCTGCTGCCACTGCATCTGATTTCTATCGAATTGCTATTGAATCAAGTAGCATCAGCTACTAATTACATTTTAAATGCATATACTGCATGTAGGTTACAATGCTCGTCTATAAAAAATAGAGAGACAAGCCTTGGATTATTAAACGACTGAATCAAAGAAAAATGTGTCCTTGATGACAACGAGCTGAATGACAGTGTATTTCAGAATGAAGGGCTTCAGAGACACTCTACGAGAAACACACCCCAGGCAGCGGTCTACAGACACAATGCGTTCAGCATCTTAATGAGAGCATTATTTTTGATTAGGCAATCGGTCAGTGCAATGTGACGGTCAGTTAGCAGTTCAAATGTCTGACAATAATACAGCACTGCTGATGCAATGACTCACATGCAGTAGCCACATGAATCAAATTAATGCCTTTGACAGCTTAAGTTATTGTCCAAGATTTAAATATGAGACCCATGGCTGCTGCATCTTGGGTATGATGTCATTTATAACTGTTAAATGGGTAAAACTATGAAGGATCTGCAGCAGACATCTATAACCTGTGAAAATGCACTTGCATGTAAAACCAGTGGCACCTGTGTATCTGTAACAAAAAAAAAAAGAAATAATTCTGACTTTTTGAGTTTCCATCCATCCATCCATTATCTATACCGCTTATCCTGGGCAGGGTCATGGGGGGTGCTGGAGCCTATCTCAGTGTGCATTGGGCAAAAAACTTTTTTTTTTGTCTTAGCTGGGAATAGGTAATATACATTTAGCAAAGAAGTGCTTTATATCCTGGATGTAGTTTTGAAATGAAGCCCAGTGGATTCTTGATGTGGTCTGGCGATATTTCATTGGTATCAGTACTGCAGCACTACTGCATGTTTGTGGGTTATTGTAATTAGACAGAAAAAAAGGCCAGTGGAAAATTACCAGTAATGTGTGACCTTCCCTGAACAGAACACAGTGAGAAGATCAGCTTTTCTTTATGTGTCCTCCTGGCTGAATACTACATAATACATCTCCTCATAACAAGTGTGACATAGTTATAATAGAGCCATAATTAATTACACATTTTAAGTGTGACAGCCTGGTTCGGTGTTCAAATATGGATTGCATCCTTGCCCCTCTGTGATATTTTATAATATGCATAAAAAACTTGCGCGTTGAATAACAATTATGTAAAATAGCAACAGCCAAGGACGACTGTCATCAACTTGTCGCATCAAGAAATTTGTAACGATATTTAAACCATCTGCGTCTTTTTTTTTGTTACGCATTGTTTAAAGTGGTGATTGAACCAAATGTCTCTGTGTTTGATCTGTGCCGTTCTCCGCCGTTTCGGAAATTAGCAGTCGAGCGGGGCACGAAATAAACAGACGGCTTCGTGCCTTTGAAAATTGCCAAAGCGCGAACATCAGAATTCCCCACCATGTTTCCGCTGTTCTTTCTCTCGACTTACCGCCGTCCTTGACTGTTTGCCTTTGTCTTTTTTTTGTCCGTCTTCAATAAACCATCTTCAGAGACTCGGAGCTACTTTGTCGAGCATAATTAATTCTCCCGCAATTAATTAAAACCGCATAAAAGAAATATGGATGGCCTCTAAGGTGAAGAGAACAGTTTTTGTATTGTTTTTCTTCTGCTTTTGAGGAGTGAACATGTCCTGCCTACCTTTTTTGACCGTGTCCAGTTTGAAGGGCTGAATGGAGGGAATTGGTGAGGCAGGCTAGTGGGACCTGATCCTCCGCAGATTTCGACAGTAATAGAAATAGCCGGAACCGATCACAGGTGGGAGAGAAACCAGGATTAGAAACAGTAATTCCACTGTTTTACAGCAGCACTCACCCGAAAGTGCCTCACAAAGAATTTCATCCCGCTAGAGACACAGAAGAGACGGCATCATATACTCTCCCCTCTCACACCCCCTTCTCATTTTTTATTTTTTATTCCCTTATTTTTTATCTTTAGCCAGATATCGATTTGATTTGATCTGGAGCACAGGCTGCAGTGGCCACCACGACAGAGGCATTTAACTTATGTTTGGTAATTACAGTGCTGGTTGACCTACAGAGGCCACCGTATTTTGAAAGGTTGACTGCATCGAAGGTTTGCAGGGTGGCTATTTTCTCAGAAAATTAACTTGGCTTCAGAAGAGAGCCAATGCAAGCTCCCTTTGCACAACATTAGGCTTCAGGTGTGATATTAGACAAGGCAGAAGGCCCCAGTCAAATAAATAAATCACTAATAACAATAATAATAATAATGATAATAAATATTTGGGTAATATCCTTTCAGTTAACTTGGTCGATAGCAGGCATAGATGTGTTGAGATATTAGCACAGGAAGCTGTATGACAGAATAATGTGCCTGCTGGTGACTTTTAACTTAACCCACATTGTACTCTATTTGATCACTAAATTAGTCTGTATCTCCTCCTGCGAGGAGCAGAATTCCTAACAAAAAAATCTTGTGTTGTCTTGACAATCACCTTTCCTTGAAAAAAGAGTGTGTCTACTTCAAACAAACAGTGTTAATATTCTATTTCAGCTTAAAGCTCAACTGCTGTCAGACTAAATCTGTATATGCATGATTACTCTCAGTGTTATTGTCTTACTGTTTTAAAACTAGAGTACATGGTGAGCTTGCTGTCATTTTATTATTTTTTATTTTGTAAGAGATTTGGCACCCGACATATATCAAATTGACACCATAATTTACAATGTCCAATTATCTGCTACCGCAACTGCGTTCATGCGTGTACCCACAGCCAACTTGGGAGAGTGTAAGACATCCACGGCTCTCCTTCAAAAAACCGAACTTGAAATGAAAGCCTATAGAATGGTAGATCTCCAGAAACGGGATTGGTTACCACTGGCCTAAATGCTTCTGTTTGCAATGTATGATTTAGAAGTGCTTTGGACGTGGAATGGTACATTCAGAGGGAATGGGGGACACAGACTAAGATCTACCCGGGGCTCCAAAATTTCTAAACGCATCTCTAATTGTAGATATGTGATTTCCAGACTACCAGATTACTCTTTAAAATGATCTGATGAATGTTTTATCAGTAACAGCAAGCCTGCACAAATGATAGATTGGTTTCTCCGGAAGAGAGAGATATTGTGAAACCTTTTTTAGCTGCCTTTAAAAGAAAACAAGACTTTCTTTGAAATGTCTGTCATGATGAATGGAGTCTTTTGAAATGAGTCTATCTGAAGTTGTGTGGGGTAATCATTTGGTCCGCACGTCAAGTGTATGAAGACTAATCTATTGTGTAAGAGGCAGCAGGTCTGGGGTGGTGATGAAGTGGAGAGTGTGGAGAAATTACTCTGGAGGAGAACATGGACCAACCATGTGTGAAATGTAAAGGTCAAGAGGTGCCATCTTTGTTTCAGCTATGTCACTGCTGAATCAATGAATATCTGGCATTAATAAGACAGTGCTGGATTCCGCCACTGTCGGACGAAAACATCCATCACCTGACCTCCTTAAGTCAACCATGATAACAGTAACAATAAACAGAACCGTTATATTTACCCATGTGATGTACAGCTTACTCTATATTCTCCTGCCTGTATGGCTTCTCAATCCTGGACACTGGCCTGGATTCAACATTTTTCCTTAAAATGAAGTCAGCTTAATTCACAAATGCAGTTCAGAAAACAAATTCAGCTGACGGGTTGCAAAATGAAAGCATTTATTTGTACATCAAAGGTTAGACGAATCGATTAAAATTCTTCCTACTTTTGGGCTCTGCTGTTTTATTCCATCATCCAACATAATTGTATTTCTATTTTCTATTGTATTTTACCTGAATTATTAATATTTTATTTTGTTTTCTGAATGCAGTGCAAGAAAATCACATATATAAATAATTATGTATTATTATTATTATTATTATTATTATTATTACTATTTATCAGTTGTCTTTACAACGTCCTGTTTTGTCCCGAGGATGGGATGGGGATGGAATACGTTATGGACGATAAAAGAGTCTGAAAACATCCCTCCGCATTTCTCTGAAAAAAAATGAATAATGACTACATCACAAGACATGACAACTCAAGATTCTGTCATTGTACATTGTACATTTTTCACTTTTCTCCAGAGCCCTGACTGCACCTATTTGTCCCCTCTCAGCTCCCGTCCGCGATAAATGTTTCATAATCGCTGGTTGCCCGTGGGCTTCTGGCTTCTCTGTCACAGAACTGGAAAGGTTGAATTTGCATTTAAAAGGCCAAAGGTAAAAAAATCAATGTAAACAAAGAAACTATCCAAATGAATGATTTTTATATATTTTTTAAATTTTTTATTTTTTTGAAAGGAGTGATTTCGCTAAATTCGCTCATGATACCTCAATAGATTATTTTATTATTCTCTCTCACCTGCACTACTATGTCTCTCTCAGCGTTCACCCTCAGGACTATTAAATTCATTCAAATTGTATTCAATGTTTTTAATTAAAACGCAACCTTCGAACAAATTCGCCGCCAATTGCCATTTTGTGGAAATGGAAGTACTTTCATTGCAAAGCTCAAGTGCGTCATTTTTTATTCTGCCTCGGTACGTTTTTCCTCTTACCTGCAATTACTGCTGACGGCTTTGGTCACGTATTTAACAGAAGTGTGTCATCAATCGCACTGGTCTAGTCTAAACGGGCAAACTCCTCTTTTTATACCCAAAACAAAAGAGAGCTTTACACCAGGTGTTGTGCCCCCCAGGCACGACCCACAATGCCTTGCTTGTTTTAAAAAAAAAAAAAAAAAAACAGAATTTTGATTCTGGCATAAATATCCCCGGTCCAAAAAAAAACTCACCTATTTTCAGAGAGAAACACACAACGCGAGCGGAATCGCAAGCAGCAGTCACACCTGAGGGACTAATTCTTAATGGAATGGGATTCATTACCAGAATACTAATAGTGTCATTACCATGGCTGGAACTGTGCCATCCTGTTACCCGGGCATTTATAGAGGAGTGAATTCAGAATAAACTGTTCCGATGCAGCGTACCTGAGACTCCGCATCTCGCGTCAATTATGAGGACGGTTAAAGACTTCCAGCTCACTGCACATTTCAGGCAATTTCTCACATTTGTACAGAATCCGATCCTATATTTGGACGGTAACCCATGAATTATGGACTAGGCGGTGGTGGTGGTGGTGGTGGTGATTAACGTATGACTAGGGAGCTGCAGGAGGGGATGAGGGGCAGGGGGGCGGTGGGGGTTGGGGAGGGGTGTTTTGGGGTTTAAAAGGAGGAAATATCAGAAAAGGCCATTTAGAAAAACCCCTCCCTAAGCCCAACTGTAATTCAACAGTGACACTTAAACCAGATTTTTTTTTTCCCCGATCAGCTGAAGCCCAAAACCAGTGTCCTGAACCAGATACATATTTTTTCACTAAAGTACCCAACGTCCTTTTTTTTCCAGAATGTTCCTGAACAGCCACAGTGACTTAAGGGAGGTATCTGCCTGTCAAGGCTTTTGATTGATGACTTAGTTTAAAGTGTCCAAGGCTGGAATGTAACATGGGGCACCGACACTGTTCCAACAACGTATAGGAGGTCTGGCTTCGGTTCTGGCTCTTTAACCGTCACGCAGATGTGGAAGAGGGAGGAGGGGGGTGGGAGGAGGGAGGGGAGCAAAGGGGGGGGGGGCTGGAAGGAGGGAGGTCTTGCTTCGGTTCTGGCTCTTTAACCGCCACGCAGTAGTGGAGGAGGGAGGGAGGCAGGGAAGAGGGAGGAGAAAGGAGGGGGGTGGAGGAAGGAGGGAGGGAGGAGGCAGGGGAGCAAAGGGAGGGGGGAGGAAGAGGGGGGGGGGGGGAGGCCTTCAAGCCACTTCCCAGCGTTTAGGGTGCTTGCTGAAGCGTGAACGAGCCCTCCCTGTTGGAATGGCTTCGCCTCCGTGAAGGACAGCACCGCAGAGTGACATCATTCAGGATCACCCCGCCATTACGGCTTCCCACGGGGGCCTGTGGCGCACACTTAACCGCTCTTAGCCCTGCGCCGCTGGGAACCATCGGCGAGAACGTCCTTCCATTAGCATTAGTCTTTCGGGTGTCACCCAGGCATAACGTCAGCTGTTAGGGCCCAGGTCAGCACCCCCCCCAACCCTAACCCTAACCCCCCCCCCCCCAGGTTTAATGGAGGGGGGAGGATTGGTGGGGGTCGCACATGGAAACAGAATGGCCGACCGACTGGTTATTTCTACGCCCGAGTGGATCTGTGTCTGCCAAACCGAAATGGATGCCTGGTTTGTTTATACGGTAGAGGGGGGCAGAGGTGTGTTCCAGGCGTGAGCCCATTTATTTCGATCTGCTTCAGTGTTCGGCAGATTGTGGGCCAGGGGCCACAGTGGTGTATGCAGTTCTGCCTGAAAAGTGGGCCTTTTAACAGCACCTGCACACACACACACACACACACACACACACACATGCGCACACAAACGCACACACACACACACACACGTGCACACAAACGCACACACACACACACACACACACACAAAACATCTGTCCATAGCTTTGAGCATTTTCCTCTTCTTTTTGTTTATTAACTCTTTATTTAACAATATTTTCCATACATTTCCACAACAATATCAGTCAATTCTCCCCATATAAACCCTGGCAGTCACCCTCACCCCCCTCCTCCCCTTTCCCTAGCCATTTCACTCCTTTTTTCATTTTTCCTCAATCACCATTCAGCTGACAGCAAAAATAATTCACTAAATTTTCGATTTCGCTAAATTCAAGTCAAAAAGTTAAGTCATAAAATTAAATGTTAGTCATAGTTAAAGCTAAGTGTGTTGTGTTTAGGATAAGTGCTTAGCTGAGTGTTATACATTTACATTTCAACTCTTATTTTACAACACAACATACGGCTAAAGCCACAACACAGGATTTACCACACAGCACCTTACGGTAGGCTAACGTTACTGGGCAACATGAAATGCTACACAGATTAGTGAGTCCATAACAGACAACTAACGGCAGTTGCAACAAAGTGTTTATTGAATCCAGGCCGAGATTTTTAGTTGCTAAAAGCGTAAGTGCTATGGAAATGGTTTCTGTAATGTAACAGAGATTTGTAGTAGCACACAAGGAGTGATCCATGACATCACTAACATAATTGCCAGAGGCGGAAAGAAAGTAATCCAGGATCAGAATGTGAAAGTCCTCCCCAGGATTTTGTTCCAACCACCTTGATTAATTAATTAGCACAGTTTTTTTCAGGCAGGAGGGGGGAACCAATTAGTGAAATCAGCTGGCTGAGTTCATGGGCATAAGAAACACATTGAAGGACTTTTACTTTCTGACCCCTGGACTGTCCACCTCTATTAACAGCATTGTCCACGGGTGCTAACCGGACGCTGTGCTCCATTTTAAGGGACATGAATCTAGTTTCAATCACTTTCCTCTGCCATATTTATTGTAATATAGTCTAGAGAATATTGTCTGCTGGGTAATTTAGACTTGGCCTCACTTCCTGAATAATGATGGAATTTAATAGAACGCCATAGAAGAGGGCGCTCAAAGCTCAGAAGCGGGGCTGGGAGAATTTATCGAGGGTGTAAACTATTTTGGAGGGTACTGTGGCTGGTTTTGACCTAAGAAGCCGCATACTGCACACCAAACAGCCTGTAATGATGTTTAAATCACAAATTAAGGACACAGTATTTTATTCACGTTGCGGTTCCACTTAATGACTTCAATACCATAGGTAAATTACACACACACACAGTTACAAAGACTGAAATTCACTAATTTATCAACTCTATGCATTGTATGTGTTGTCCAAATTTTGTCAATTTTGAACTTGTAATTTGAACTTTTAAATAAGCAATAATTTAACTTCCACTTTAATAATTTGGTTGAATAAAATCTTGATTGCAATCAAACTGAATAAGAACAATTGAGTCAAACTTATGAATATTAATTCATTATATTTCATTTATACAAAAGAAATTATGAATATATGACATAAAATGCTTCGGCTGAACTGAAGCAGAAGCAACTGAAATGGAAAATATTTTATATTTTCATATTTTAATTTAAACTACCGCCTCTCAGGGTATAATCACTTCATTTGCATGCATTTTAAAAATGGCTCTCTCACACTGAGCCAGTGTAAATATGGCAGTGCTATGTTCTGTGCCTCTTTAATCTGTTAACCTGAATAATGCACGGTTTGCTCCTGGGTGATAAAGGCAGCTCCTCAGACCTGGGATGCTGAGTGATTACAACAAATTACCCTGAATTAAAGGCAATTTCCCCCCAATGCGCGGCACTTTCCAAAGCAGCAATTTTCTCCATAACAGAATGCCAAAGGATTAGAAAAATAAAAATAAATAAATAAAAATAGCGCTGTGATTTTTACTGTGGGGTAGGCAGAGAAACATAAAGCAGCAGTAGGAAGCCACATACTCTATTTTCTATTACATTCAAATTTTCACAATGAAATGTCCATTGTAGAGTGGAACCAAATTTGTCAAGAGTTGAATTATCACTGTTAGAGTTGAGTTAACATTGGACGTTTTACTGTGCACTCACGTCAATACCATCAACAATTGGTTGAATAAAAGAGACCATTTTCCCATAAGCATTCCTTTTGTTATTTTTGTCCAGTCAGCAAATTTGCATATTGAAGTGTTTTTAATGATAAATTGAAAGATAAAAATGATTAATTGTAGAAAAGATAACACTTCTAATAACTAACTGTGGACAAATACTAAACAAATCATGCATTGTAAGTCAATATTATGTGAAAATTGACATTTTTCTTTAAACCTGGGCTCAGTGGAGTATTTATACAGTTCCTGTGGATAAATACACTTAAGAAAGATACACCCTTTTAAATAAATACAAATAAATTAAAAAGCTGGCTTGCGTTAAACTATGTCAACAGTATCAATAAAGCCTGACTCAGTTATCATTATTTTCACTGTTTTATTGCATTCCATTGAGATTATTGCCTCAGTACCCGTAAGTCTTTATAAAAAAATATATTTTTGACACATATTATATACACTCACCGGCCACTTCATTAGGTGCACCTGTTCAACTGCTCGTTAACGGTTAACACAAATATCTAATCAGCCAATCACATGGCAGCAACTCAAAGCATTTAGGCATGCAGACATGGTCAAGACGATCTACTGAAGTTCAAACCAAGCATCATAATGGGGAAGAAAGGTGATTTAAGTGACTTTGAACGTGTTATGGTTGTTGGTGCCGGATGGGCTGGTTTGAGTATTACAGAAACTGCTGATCTACTGGGATTTTCACACACAACCATATCTAGGGTTTACAGAGAATGGTCCGAAAAAGAGCAAATATCCAGTGAGCGGCGGTTCTCTGGGCAAAAATGCCTCGTTGATGGCAGAGGTCAGAGGAGAATGGCCAGACTGGTTCGAGCTGATAGAAAAGCAACAGTAACTCAAATAACCACTCGTTACAACCGAGCTTATGCAGAAGAGCGTCTCTGAACACACAACACGTTGAACCTTGTTGAAGCAGATGGACTACAGCAGCAGAAGACCACACACGGTAGTAGCAAGGTGTACCTAATAAAGTGGACGGTGAGTGTATATATTATATGGTGTATTAAATCTCACAGTCGGCTCACATGTCAGGTGGCAGCCCGGTTGGGTGGCCTTCACATTCTCAGCGTCACTACAACACTTTCCCCACTGAGTCACCCGCCTCACACTGAGCAGGAAGCCAGGCTCGGGGTTCAGAGGTGTGTTTCTCATAAGTATTCCCCGCCAGACTGACACTGCCACCCGGAGGAAAATCAATTGTGAGCTAATGGAGCCGATTAGAAGCTTCTGGATTTAACTCCGAGCAGCGTCATACTTCCTGGACGCGCAGCGAACAGAAGCGGGCGCACGGAACAGATCCACAGGTGTGCGTGAAAGGTGCCCGTTGTTCCTTCCACAGTACAAAGGCAGGCTCTGCTGCTTTTGAAACTGATCTCTCTGTCTTTTCAGTGGCATCATCCCCCACATGTTAAAGTTCTGACTAAACCCAGACTGACTGAGAGAAGGTCTAAATCTGGAAGCTGTGGTATTTAATAAGGATTGCGCTACGGGGGGTCTGTTGTCGGAGATCGCGGACCGCGAAACCATTACATTACATTACAGGCATTTAGCAGACGTTCTTATCCAGAGGGACTTACACTACTTTTTGGCTGGACCGCAACAGCGGGGCCAGCCCTACAAACGCAAATGTCTGTGACTGACTGAGTGATGAAGTTACACCATTGGTCGGCCGAGTTATGAAGTTACACCATTGGTCGGCCGGATCACGTGTGTTAGGTCCAGTCATATACTAGGTTTCCTAGTCTTGTTTATTTTACATAGCATTTACATTGCATCCATTTACACAGCTTGATATATACTCAAGCAATGCAGGTTAAATACCTTGCTCAAGGGTACAACAGTTGCGTCCTACCCAGGAATCGAACCTGTGACCTTCAGGTTTCAAGTCACAGTTCCTACATAAGAGCAATAGTATCGAAAAAAGCTATGTGCACCCTGTGAATACAGCACAATTAAAATGTCTTTCGAAAAATAAATAAATAAATAAAACCATTTTGAACCTGAAATGAGAGGCCCATGGGAGGTTGTGGCCCTAAACGACCTCACAAGAGCCTTCATGCACAGCAGTCGGCTCTGTTTGTGTGTTGTGAATCTAGAGCAGATGCAACGCAGGGCTGATAATTGCTGTGTATTTTTAATTCGTCCAATTAGCAGTGAAAAATGAACCCCAGCGAAAGACATAAATAGAACTGGAAAATGCAAGCGTTGCACATGAACTAAATCCGATGCTAAGGAGGAGTTGTAACACTTTCACACGGTTCTGTTCACAGGGCTGGCTGAACGTCAGTGTTCAGGTTCTGTTCACACGGCTGACCGAACGTCATTGTTCAGTCCGTTTTGGAAGGGCTGCGGTATGGTTCTGTTTATAGATTATACTAGAGGCTTGATTGACACAAACCGTATGCATAATTTCAACAAGCTGCTAATTTTTCGCATTTAGATGCTTTTCAAGTTTAGAAGCATTATCTACCCTAAGTCATTTCATCCCAGAAATAGCTCTGCATGCCACAAAGAATAAAATTATAATATTATGCCACACCGTGCTTATTGTGCAACCCTGCAAACAAATACATTTGGACCAAATGGTAGAGGTAAATCAATAGGCTCCAAATTAGATTCTCGAACATGTGTTTCATTTCTTTCATATTTTTATTCTTAAACTTATTAACACCATGCTGGTTTGACTCATCATTTGTTTTGTCTTCAAATTCATCATTATCTTCCAGATGGTTAGTTTAGTGCTCAGGTGTCCACACTTTCACCAATTAGCAGTCTGTTGATACACATCAGTCTTTAATTTGAAGTTTTATTTTGAGGCAGTTGTTTGTAAGATAATAACTTGATACCATCTATCCATCTGCACAATATGAACATTGAAATGTTATTCTTCATGGCATGATAGCTATTTCCGGCATGATTTGGCTTGAGAGGGTAGATAAACCTGCTAAAAATGAAAAGCACGTAATTAAAAAGAATAACAGCTTGTTAAAATTCTAGTATTGCAGCTGTGGTTGGAACAAAGACGAGAATACACAGAGGGTCCCCAGGACTGAATTTTGGAACCCCCTGATGTCGGAGACTAGTAAAATAGGGTGGGGTGGGACTTAGGATAGATTCGTAAATTAATGTGTTCCAGTGTGCTAGTCATCTCTTATGAAAGGAGGGCAGACCCAGCCTATCATAAAGTTTGCTATGGTGCGAGCGAAATGGGGCTCCTAAGGAAAAAAATGTGTAGCAGATGGATAGATGATATCAAGTTTGGATAGTAGGGTTTTATTTGAAGGTCTATACAGGATGTCGCCATAATGGGGAAGGCCGGTGCTGTGAACGAATGCAGTCTTGGAGGAGTGGCAGAAGCTCTGTTTGTTTCTATATACTGTAGAAAATTAGGTCTGGCTTTGGAGTCTGACTTTGGATGATACGGAGTCGATATGTGATTTGAAGGAGAGTGCAAAGTCAAGCCAGATATGTACATATTTGTATTCTGGAAAGGAGTGGATGAGGATATTGATTTCTCTACATACATGCATACTGGCAATTGTTATGGGCCTGTGTATGAGTCGTTTTAGTTTTCTCTCTCCTTCCCTCTCTCTCTCTCTCTCTCTCGTCATTAGAAGATCCGGCACCTTGTGGCTGAGGTGCAAAGTGGCGGCACCTGAAGTGAATTTGTGCCAATCGTCAGCCGTGGATAAAAGCCCAGAAGATTCCGTGGTCGCTACCTGTGGCCATGCTAGCGCTCGGGGGAATCTGCTAGCGCTGCGCTCCAGGTGGTTCCCTTACTGCACCTGTACAGGTGCTAACGTGATTTGTGCTGGGTTTTTCACCGCTGGGATATTCTTGATCTGCTCAGCTAGATGTTTTGCCATGATCTTCAGGTATAAGCCTAACTGATATTTTCTTATTTATTCAAAATTAAACAGCATTTTTGTTTGTTTTGTTTTGTTTGTAAGGAAGCTCCGTAGGGGTGTGCTGCCTATTTATTTCTGTCGGCCTTTTCCCGCTGTTTTTTTTGGTGAGCTAGGGAGGGTAGGTTGTTTTTTTTGTTTCTTTCTTCTCACCGAGAGTTAGCCTAGATATCTTTCTGTTGAAGGCAGAGTAGGTTTTCGTTTGTTGTTTTGGTCTCGGCTACCCCGAAGACAATTTGCTTCTCAGAGTTGTTTGTAATGAATAACACTTCCTCCGATATTTTCAGTGTT
This sequence comes from Anguilla rostrata, assembly GCF_018555375.3. Lineage (NCBI taxonomy): Eukaryota > Metazoa > Chordata > Actinopteri > Anguilliformes > Anguillidae > Anguilla > Anguilla rostrata. The sequence goes on along the minus strand of NC_057935.1, from coordinate 69,378,502 downwards.
TCTGCGTAATTGCTCGTTGTGCGTACTTCAGACTTCATTTCCACAGACACTGCAATGGAGGGGATTTTGGTAGTTAAAAACCATCAACAAATTCACCGGAACACCGTTCTGAATCTTTCCTGCCAAATTTTAACCCCTGGAAGTAACCAGTCCATGTGTCAGCCACTTAGCCTTTCAGCAATCAAAGCAGATTTTTAGAGAGTCTATGCTCAAAATTACAAACGTTCAAAAAATCGCTCAACTGCACGCATTTCAAAACTGAATTTTCACCAATGTAATGGCACAGAATAAAATTTTACCACAGTAGGAAAGAACATATTATATTTGTTTATGTCCTTCTGAGTGGGCTCTGAACTTACAGTTTATGCTCTTGCTTCTTATGAAGCAAAGCATCTTGCTTCATAGCATCTGTTTAAAATCTGTAATGCAACGGCTGTTTGTCTGTTCTAACAATGCCTCCTCCCAGTCTCTCTTCTCTGCTGCCTCCCTGCTTTTTAAATCATTCATCCCGAGCGCATGCATCTTTAAAACGCTCGGTGCCGCAGCTCTCTCTCAGTTCGGCGACGCCGAAAAGAATCGCTCGTCCGGGTCCATTTGCGGTTACCGTCCGCGCGCGTTACAGGCACGCCGGCGGGAGACGGAGCGGGACGAGTCGGCGTTGCGTTCGGTTCTAAAGATCACTTTTGGCGGGGAAAGCCGGGTGGTCGGGACGCGTCTCGGCAAACACTTCGCTATTTGGGTCGCAGCCGCGGGTTATCGCCATGGAGACGGCGTAAACAGGACGGGTCATGGGGGGGGGCGCTCCATATACCTTATTTACACAGCCTCCGTCCTGTACATTAGCCTCTCCATAGGAGCGCTTTAATCCGGAGACTGTGGAGAAGAAGGAGAAACGGAAGCCATGGCAATAATGGTGGAATCCTCTCAGAGGGGTTTTCAACGGTACAGACGATAACTGCCACTGTGCTGAATAAACTCAGATATAGTCAAATATTTTAAAATATTCCATATCACTGTACCACGATTCCATTCTCAAGAAAAGAAAAAAAAAAAAAAAAAATTCATGCAGGCGGCCTCATACATATGCAGTTTTCAGTCTGCTGTTGAAAAACATGGACACTGCAGTGGGAAGGATGAATTTATTAGGGCTAACAGGAAATATAGTTCCACAATATAGAGCATTGCATTGCATATTCAGAATGGCATCGATGCGCTGAGTCTGTTGAAGGAGAGTGATTGACACCTGGAGCACCCACAGAAAGTTTCAGCATGGTGCAGACGCATCCAGCAATCGTACATTTCTAATGGTAAATTATGTATAAAACTACCCCTGGACTTTCTCTGTAACCTAAATTATAAACTATGGGTGCCATGGAAGTTGACTGCTGCACAATGGACAGTTCACTGTATCGCAAATTTTGTTTTAGGGAAGTTATATGATCAGCCATGTTACGTTCTTTTACATAACATATTTTTGCTGCACATCTTTTTCGTTCTGTCATGCTAGTATGTTTTCTGTGTTGCGCGTATGCTTTTTTTCCCTTACAGGCTGCAGTGTTAGCTGGCTGGCTACCCCGGACGGCACGCACAGGTGATACGTGTGCACTGTTCGGTTGCACGTTTGGGAAGCCTCACACGCGCTATATAAGATGGTGAATCCAGGCAGCCATTGCCTCTCTTTCTCTCTCTCTCATCCTGCAGGCACGCAGCACAGCCGACCGCGACTATTGTGTTTTTGTTCTTTTGTTCCTTTTCCTGTTTTGCTTGTTCCTTTTTCAGTTAGACCTTGATCATTGTGGTGTAGTTCTTAACACTGGTGGTAGGCAGTATAGCCAGTGTTTGGTTTATTTATTTTTTGTTTTGTTTGTTTTCGACAGTCAGGGTAGGTCAGCAGAGGGCCGGAAGACTCACATTGCCTTTTCTCTGCTTTTGTTTCCAGTCTCTCTTTCTCTGTCCTGTTCCTCATTGTGAGTGAGGTTAGAAGAACTTAACTGTTAACTTTGTTTAGACAACTCAGATCGGCTCTGGTCTGAGAGAGACAGGTCAGTCCTGCTGGCTCTGCCCTGTCTTTGTATGTTTTTTGGGTTGTATCGTGTCTTCTTAATAAATTGACATATTATTTTGGTGAAAGGACGATTTTGTGTTTTTAAACACCTTTGTCCTTGGTGCTGCCTGCTGGTTATTGCAACTCACCAGTCTTGAGCAGTAACAGCTATAACTACAATGGCAAGCATTAATGACAAAGTCAATATTAAATTAAGATTAAACTAAGTGACAGGCTACAATGAATACAACAATGAATGACATCTAGTCTATTTTTATTGACTATTTTCATGACATAGCACTTTCTTGCCACATCATGATTAAGAATCTTTGCGGATAAACACACATAGCTGACATAGATTCAGTTATGTTACTAACATGTATTTATTTTTATTTTTTTTGATGAGCTGAACACTGTGATAAATTGGCGTCCAGGATGTATTCCTGCCTCTCGCCCAATGTACACTGGGATAGGCTCCAGCTCCCCCTCGCAACCCTGACCAGGATAAACGGGTATAGATAATGAATGAATGGATGATCAGCTGAATCATATACATGTTATGGCACTGTTCAGCTTGTCTGTTTACATTTAAGCATTTAAATTTACTGTTGTTCCACTGCAATTTTCCATTGGGAAACTTTGGCCTACCATCATGTTATGGTACACAGAATGTTTTAGTGCCTGTGGCTCTGCTGGTCTACTCAGCCAAATCACTGCATTGCTCCTAGTTAATGACTCCTAAACTTCTTGAAAATGTCCCTTTAATAAACTTTCAGTGCTGGGCCGAAACAAAATTAGAATGTACCTTCACTGCTCCACAAACTGGACCAAAACAATACTGCTGCAGGACAGTCAGTACTAGCACAGTATGTCCCCGGCTACAGGAATAAACTGTGCACTAAAAGGACCTCTTCTCCCAATGCTACACCGTACTGTCATGCCCTGTTTGTCTGTCACTGACAGCTTATTTGTAAGTTCAGCCAATAGGCCTATAAATAGTCCGTCTCACAGAGAACAACATTTTGTGCTCCATTAGCACTATTTAAAAAGTGCTGGGAGCAGAGTGATGGTCTCATTGAGAGTGGACACATTTGGGCTGCGTGCCCCACTTTGAGTTCCAGGACCTGATTATTCTTATCTTCAAGTGAATGTGTAATTCGGGTGATGCAAATCTGGCTTGGGACAGAAAAAAATTTATATGTAAAATTTATACTGATGAGAGAATTGTAATTCTACCTGGCTGGTAAAACTCACACAAACACCTCTGCTTTAGTCCCCAAAGCCAATTTAGGCCTATTTGAAGGATAATTAAATGGGTATGGCATTATAAACCTTCAACAAACACAGGATATGCAAGTAGGAATTAAATAAAATGATTTCTAGCACATTTTGTTTGCGTTATTTTGTCAGGAAACAACATTTTGATTCCAATCAAATATTTACACAAAATATGGACATTTGCTGAAGCTGAATTTCATGCAATTCCTTTCCTTCCCGGGCTAAAACAGAGAAACTGAATCGATAGATCGCAGTGTACTTATTGACTGCTTTCTGGCCATATAAATGCCTAATGCATCAGGCCAGCCCTGCCAAGAAGTGCATTTATTGATATGATCTCCATCCATGTCTCTAACTCCATCAGCCTGGAATACATCATTTGTGTCTCTTTTCTTCCAGGCTCCTCTAGTTCTGTCGAGCTCATGGAATTTACATGAACTCAATACTGAGTGTATCAAAGAGGCAAGACCTGGAAAGGAAAGATTCAACGGTGGGATAGAGCCCACAGTCCTTTGCACAACGCCTGCAATCATTTTCAGTAGAAGAGGGATTATAATAACTGATAAATGTATTTAATTTCAGGGATTGCCTATTACAAAACTGCTGAAGTGGGAAATTAGCATACATATGCGCACTGGCACCTGCCTTAGCCTCAGCGAGGTCTCCTGGGGTTACACAATATCTGCAGTGTGATGGTAATACACACAGGTTGATTATCAACATTCCTGTCTGCCGTTCACTGGAAGAGCTTATTAGAGTCAGGTGATTTCTTAGATTTACAATAAGGATGCTGGTTTCCTCCTTTTACCCCTATCACTAATTTCAGAATGCAAGGGATCGTTGACTTTTCCAGGGTGTGTTCCCACACTTCGCCCGATGCATGCTGGGATAGGCTCCAGACCCTGGCTACGCTGACCAAGAATGAGGGGGTTAGATAATGGATGGACAGATGGATGGAAATCAAAACCCATTATCCAGTGTTATGGTGAGTAGCCTTCACCCCCTCAGCTGTTCATACAGCACATACTCAGTGTGGGGCTTACTTTCTGTCCATGTACTCGTCAATGCTGTGACACCTTCCCAAAAACCACTGATGCTTTTACCTGTTCAAACCAGGCAGGGAGACGAGGTGGCGGCAGGTTCCACAGGTTCAAGCAGAACAAAAAAAAACGTACGTTTTTGAACACGTGGTCTGACAGACGCACACGAAAGCACCGTGAGGAATGGCGGCCCGTCGCTTTGTCATTCTTCAGCTGAAGGCAGAAGTGTTCCCTGCACAGATACGGTCTCCTCTTTACATTACATTACATTACAGGCACTTTACAACGCTTGTAACTGGGATTGATAACCGGATTAACAGAAGGTCCCGGTCAGATTCTTCCCGGGTAAGGCAATGCGTTGTACAGGCCCTTAGAGCAAATCTAGGTGATTCGTCTGCATCAAACCTGGTTCAGAAATCCCTAAATGGATCATTAATGCTATGTAAACTGCTTGTGTGAACTCTGTCTGATGAAGGTGCTTGACTAACGGGGGTGTAATTAAAAATCCTACATGTAGTATATTGCCCAAGAACCCATGCATCCGAGGACAGTACCGGTAAGGATCACGGTCGAGTCACTCGTGTACCTTGAGCAAGGTACTAACTGCATGCTTCAGTATATATCCAGCTGTACAAATGGATACAATGTAAAATGCTATGTAAAAAGTTGTGTAAGTCGCTCTGGATAAGAGCGTCTGCTAAATGCCTGTAATGTAATATGGAACATCCATACGGAATGCTAGTTAGGCACCAGCCCATGTAATCACCATAGAGGTATTGGCAACAATTGTTTTTTTTAATGAAAGCACAGGATGCCAACCGTTCTTCTTTTGATGCAGCGCAGTGAGAAACCGCGTTTATCAGAGGAATAGTGGGGTTTCAAAGGGCCGACGCGCTGCGAGAATGATCCGTTTGGACAGACACACAGAAACGAATGCCAGGAGGAAGACGTCCAGTGTTGAGGGGCTGCGATGTTTGGCCTCGGCTTGTTTTTCCAAGGCAAATACGAACCCGAGCGGAATGAAAGCTAAAGCGCTAAAGCATTATCTTCCCCGGGGAGTGACGGGGGGGTGGGGGGGTGGGGGGGGGGGAATGGAAAGGTAAGAGAGAGAAAGCAATACTCGAGCGAGGAGAAGTTCACGGGGTCCTAAATGAAGTGTGGGGCGGCTAGAGCTCTAATTCATCTAAAAGGAAAACAAATCAACGGGAAGCTTTTCCCACCTGGGGCTGAGCCATCCCATTCAGATAGCCCATCTATCACACACCCATTCCCATATTTTTATTTATTTATTTTTTTGTCCCTGACTTTGAAATACAGTTCACTTGGGCAGATTTCAGCTTCCCTTTTGTTAACACCTCCGTCCAAATGTGGCGTAGACTGAAACGAAGGCTCTCGGGTTTTCCATCGCGTTCCTCACAGCCAGGGCTGTAGCACGTGGCGTACAGCTGCATTAACACGTCTTATCTCACCGCCGATGGGCGTCTGGCTGTCTTCCGTTTTCGAAAAACAAAATGGAACGGAAAGGAAATATGAAATCGCCACCAAAATCTTGCACGGCAGGAAGCTTGAGTGCTATACATATCTATAATTGAATTATTTAATTTCCGGAATTTATGGATGCATTGAAACAGAGATTCACGGCAGCTTGACTGACAGAATCTGATTATTTATTTATTTATTTATCTATCACTACACTGCTCAGAAACTGTATTCTAATTAAACATATTCCACTCTGTTATTCACTGCTATTCCTAACAATAAATGCCATGATCTCTTCCATAGGTTTAGCGTCTCCTATGTGTACATCTTCAAACTTTTCTCCTCCACACTGCCTTGTTGATTGTGTTTGAAGGACAGTCGTGATAAATCCCCGCCATAAATGAGCCTTCTAAATGATAAAGAGACAAATCCATGACGATCAAATCCAACATTAATCAAGTGCTGAAATATATATATAAAAAAAACTTTCATTAAAAGCCAGGCAATTAATCTCACTTATTGTTGGTGACACACATGACTACCTTGATTCAATTTCAAAATGAAGCCTTTCCTATAATCTAGAATGGGCCCCCATTTTGGGTTAATTTTCAGTTGCGACCTCCATTATGAGAATTGATTTCTCTACATTACAATATTTTAAATATTTTCCATTCCAGAAAAAAAAAAACATATAATTGGGTTTTACAATTAAATTGCGCTTGCTGGTCAGCGTGACAGGGATATGAAGTGTCAATTGCTACACTATGCAATATACATCACGTCTTAAAAGGAGTCAAATTGGTAGACGTGCTCTTCAAATTAAATCAATGACTGTGCATAGAAAAATAATCTCTCTTCACCAGCGCTTCATATACATTGAACACTTTAGCACCACGACATTAGTAACAGTATTTTCCTGCACAAGCCATCATATTTGCCCTCACACATTTTGACTGATTTTATTAAATTGGATGGCAATCGGAATAAATAAGTTCCTTTGCGTTTCTGGTCCCATAGCTCATCTGTCAGCCCACAGACAAATCTGCAGGCGTAACCTTTTGTGTGTATTCACGGTAATTGCCACAGCAAATGCGTATCGCTCCCAACCCCAAGGCGCTGGAGGAAAACGAAGAGGCACACTCGGCAACACACGTATATTTATTACTTCGAGGCCTATTACTTTGGATTTATGAATTATTAAATATGTGAACATGGCCGCTCTGATTTTGCCACAGGCGTCTTAAATCACACTGACAGCCTTGTTATGAGATACTGGCAGAGGGAATCATCCAGCAGAGACAAGTGTATTTTCCCTCCATCAGGTCAGAAAATATAGGCAACTTTATATGATTGTAACAATGCCTCCTCTTTTTCTTTTTTCAAACCATGCTGCTTCTTTTGTGTTGCCCTCAAATATAGTTCTTGGTCATCAATGGGTTATTTAAACGTAATAACTTCTGACCAAGCAGTAAGTTAAACATCTACTACCAAACGTCAAAACCTTTTCTCACAACAGTTCTTTGTACAGTAAATTTGCCATCTGTGACCAACGTTGAATTCACCTTCTAATAAAAGTGAATAATGGTAATTATATCCAGCTAAAGAACTTTTAAAATAGCCTTTATATTTACATGGTTTTCCAACGTTTCTAGGTTTTACACCAGCTTCCAAGCCAGAAAACAAGCGAGTTTCAGCTCTGAGCTCCAAGTTGCAGACTTTGTTACCTTTGACCTTCGACCTTCGTTCTGACCTTCAGGATAAACAGGTGTCTTTGTTCTCAGCACTAACTGGTAACATGTACAGTATTGCACGTGTACATGTGCATGGTGTATGGAAATACGCTCTTCTGTGTCTCATGAAAAATAGATCCAACTTTGTTGCCATTCTCCTTCTTCCCCTCTGACTCAGTATGAATTAGTTTTAATGCTGCCATTAATCTTAAAGGTTGGACTTGAAAGCTTCATCCTGACTGGGTGGAATGCTGCTGGATTTTATTATTCCTCTAGAGTAGAAAATGGGGGGAATTTTTCTCCCACAACTTCCCTAGCTTTCTCAAATGATAAAAACGTGTGGAAAATGATGCTCTATAGAAGGTCAGTTAAGGCTGTCACAAAAAAAAAAAAAAAAACAGATGAAAGGTGTAAGCAGCTATTGCGACCAATTTGTCAATGTTCCGTGAGCGCAGGCAGGCATGAATAAAACATGGCCGACCGACGAGGTGATGCTCATCAGGACACAGTTCCGCAGATTGCCGCAGAGAGAGGAAGTGGGTTGTTCTGGAGCTCTGTTCAGAACAGTCTGTGGTCTCTCTCTCTCTGTCTCTCTCTCCTAAGACTCCGCTTCCCTCCCTTCCACAGTCCACAGCCGCAGTTTTTACTTATTTCCGTCTCTCTGATGTAAGGAGGGAGACAGAACGGACGGAAGACGTCCCGAAGGCTAAGCTGCAGATTAGCGTAGCGTCCGCAGCTGCTCACTTCCTCTGCGTCTCTCCTGATGTTCCTGAGTAGTGCTTCCTGCGCTGAGCTGTGCTCAAACTCACCGGTGAAGGACGGTCTCCTGCTAAATGCTAACCTCCTTCAGGCGCGAGAGTGAGTCATAAACGTTTCTATGGCCGTTCTTTTTCTCCCACCCCCCCCAAGGGCTCTGTCGCTCTTTTCCGATATAGTTTCGGTCCCAGATGCAAATGGAGAACTTAGAACAGCTGAGCCGCTCTTAACATCATTCTGGTGAGTCCAAGCAGACCTCTCCACCTTTTGGAAAAAAAAATTTTTTCCCCACAGGAGATGGTAATAAAATTCATTTTTTTTGTCAGTTGCAATAACAGCTCCTTCCCTTGAAATCAATAGTTCCTATCTTGGTCAATAGGTAAATACAGCTTGAGTCCAACATAAATATATATTTATTGCAAGCATGTTTTAGAATTTTAAAAAAATGAATGAGGAGGGGATGAATTAGTCTGTTTCATTAAGAAGTCGCTTTAGACCGGAGTGGCATGGGAGAGGGGAGCGGAGGAAAATGAGCTCTCTGCAGTACCAGACAGACGGAGAAGAACACATCCCAGCATCCCGCGTACATCACTCTCTTTACATAAATCTGTAGGTGAGTGAAGGACATATAGCTCAATCCTACATATCCCCAGTGAATCAAAACATGGCGGCTGCAGATAAACAAGGGCGACTGCCTGACGAGATGGGCCATCTCCTGTGACTACCTATCTGTCACTACAGTAAATCCACCATACTCTGGGAAGACCTTACTGGCAACACGGAGAATCTGTAATATCATTTTACCCATATGGAAAACTTTTAAAAAAAGGATTAATCATTGCAAGCAATGCCAAGTTATGAGTGAGGAGACTCTCGTCCTTGACAAAACCTACAAAATAGTAGTTTGTCCTTAACTCAGTCTCGTTGAATTGCCAGTAATTAATAAAGGAAAGGGTAATGCAATAACAAGCTTTCAATGAACAAGGGGTGTATCCTGTTGTTGAAAGAACCGTTAGATGGGTTCTTCATCAGACATTGTCTTCATTACAGAACAACTGTAAAGGCCAGTATCTATGTCAATGGTCCATGGACTTAATTACGTCTTGGCATTTAGCGAACACTGTCATTCAGAGCGACACAGATAACATTTAGACATGCAATTAATGTATTTATTTGGCTATACGTTCACACCATGCACACTGCTCAGGGGTACACCAGCAGTGACCCAATTGGGAATCAAACCCGCATCCCTTTGTGGTACAAGACCAGCTCCCTAACCACACGGCCAAAACTTTTTTTTTTTTTTTAATGACAACACAGGTGCATGATGAGTATATGCATGTGAACAACTGTTCATATTTGAATTCCTTCCCTTCTCAGAATAATCTTGCAATAACCCCAGTTTGGCATCGCCAATTTATTTCCAATCTCCACGCATGCAGAAGGAGACGTAACCATATGTAAAATCATAAGGTCCCCTTGGGTTTAGCCACTGCTCAGTGAGCTGTCAAAAATGAAATCGCAGAAGAGATCAGTAAAAGAGGTAGAGGAAGTCTGTACGACTGGGGAGGAGAGAAGAGGAGACTGTAGGCTTCCAGTGAAGCTCACAAGGACAGCACAGAGAGAGAAAGAGAGAGAGAAGGAGAGAGAGAGAGTATTGGCTTTTCTGTCCACGTAATACTACCAATATGTCTGATACTAACTCCCATTTCATTGTGCTACCTCAGCTGGAAAGGGCTCTGTGTCACAATCTGTGAAGGTCTGACTAGGTGTCAGATCTTATATTCTATAACGGGAAAAAGTAACAAAAAAAAAGCCAAATAGAACATTGATGTATTTATGCAAAGCTCTGCCTATGTCTGAAAATCCATATAACCCAGGAGAGCAGGACTGTACTTTCTATGAAAACATAAATGGAGGCGAGGGGGAGGAAGGGGGGTGTGATTCTTCTTTTCTGGCTGCAGTTGAAGATGTTAGGGTTGTAACTCCGCACGCTGGGCAGTGAGCAGTGTCTGGGGCAGCCCTCTGTACTCACAGCGAGAAAGTCCATTCATCATTCGCCGCTACTGCACAGAATTTCACCCAATCTTTAGCCTCAAAAAACAAAAATACAAAAATAAAATAAAAAAACTACTGAATAAGGAACAGTCATTCACCCAAGTGTTCAGAGAATGGCCTCACTTAATGAGAATGAATATGTGCATATACACTGTATATATATATATATATATATCTATAATGAGGAAACCTGAAAAATTATACAGATTAAATAAAAGCTGTGATTTATTTTGTCCTTTCAGGACAAAAAAGGGCCGAACAATAGATATTGTGTTTATGTTCACGGCTGCCTGTAACGGTAGCCAGAGTTGGGTGGGTGTGAAGGCTCTCTGATTGCCGTCTGATTGCGGAGAGGGCCGGTAAACTTCGAATGCTTATTTCCGATTGGTGCGCCGGCACGCGTGCGTTTTGCATCTGCTATGTCCCCCCCCTCGTGTTCGCCGCAGAACTCTGATTTGATTGCCCGTACGGGTCCTCATGCCGAACGTGTTAAACTGCAATCGCGCTGGGTTAGCATGCAGAGTCTCCACGGGGGCATAACAGGGCCCGGGTTCCTTAATGAATTGAAGACCTGCTCGTTCTGAACTTACGTGAATCTTGTAGGGAAAAAAGCACACGACTCCTTGAACCGTTAACCCTCTCTGAGAAAGGCACGCTTTGTCCATGTGTAACGTGTATATACGGTGCCCTCCATAATGTTTGGGGAAAAGGCTCTGTACCCCACAGTTCTATACAGTGTAATCTGTAAAGTCCAGATTCTCAGCTTTTATTTGGTATTTTTGTATCGTATTGTATTTTTATGCATTTTGGTTTCACCGTGTAGAAATTACAGCACTGTTTATGCATACCGCACACCCATCCACACCCTGAAAGTACGAAGTGCAAAATCAGATAATTATTTCAATGTATGAACATCATATTTTGGCACTTAATAATTACTACATCAAAGCATATTTGTGTAGGTTCAGAAAGTATCTGCAAATAAAATTTATTTAAATTTTTACAGCTTGTTTTTCATAATAATAATTATAATAATGTTGTCATTATTATTACTATTATTATTATTAGCAAGATATTGATTGATTTAAAAACTCTCTTGTTGTTCCAGCCCACAAACCTTTCTTGTAACAGTTACCACCTGTGCTATTTGCTACATTCAGAATCGTTTTCATGATGCCTAATCTTTTTAGCACAGTTCCTGTGGCCCATTATAACTCATTACTATGCCATGTGATTACTTTGGTTGACCTATATATAGTAAAATTGTATTTATAGTGCTTTGCCTGTCTTTTTCCACAAGCAGCCCCATTAGTCTGGTGAATGCCCATTTCTGTCAATAAAATCACAATGATTTATAGCAAGCCTCAAAATGCAGCTTCTGTTTTTTTTGTTCTTTTTTTTTTTCAACAGCAGAGTGTACCCATTTGTCATTTGTTGTCTGACTGACCTTATATATGTGACGGACATGTTCTATTCTGGAATGAAGCAAACAGTAAGGTAAAACACAATCTCAGGTAGTCTGTTCTGTCTGCTTTACACCTCTTGTATATTATTATAGGTGTCTTTCTCTCCCTCTCTCTCTCTCTCGGAGAGAGAGTCTCTAATTATGTGTATGCTGTATGCAATTTGTTCAGTTCAAAGTACTTCAAAAACTTATTTACTTATCTGTAGCCCTTCGTAAACACTTCAAAGTTCATGAACGTCGTCAGTATTTCCAAACTGAGTGGATCGAGTGAGGCTTTGAGCGCACATTTTCAGGACTTGATTTTAGTCTAATTTCCTGTTTTTCACGTTTATTTTTTCCTGTTTTGCATCGTCATTACCTCATTCTTGGTCCGGCCCGTATACTAATAATGATAATAATAATAATAATAATAATAATAATAATGATTTGTATAGCACTCATACATAAGATGCAATGCAAAGTGATTCACATGTGAGGGCAAGAATAAAAACAAAATAAAATAATAAAAACAAAACTGAATGTAAATTACACAACACATACAGTAGTAGTACCATCGTAGCACTGTTTCTATTAAATCATTTTATTTGGGATAGGGATCTAAAGTCAAATCTCTAGCCCTGAAAGTCTTTACATTGCAAAGTTATAAAGCCTGCAAGCTCCTACGGTTGCACTCAGGAAGAAAATAAGTAGGAAAAAAAATAAAAGCAGGGATTGTTTTTTCAGTCTGGCCAAGCATGTAAAAAGCTGTCTTGAAATGTTTTTAACCTCATTATCAAATAGTAGGTTCATTCTTATGAAGTGATGCTATAATTGTAAGATGCAGGTAATGACTTGGATACATGGAAGCACACTGTAATGGTGCAGAGTGCATTGCGCAGGCATGGATTGGTGCTCTCATACCCTTCGAAGGCCGGGTCAATGTCAACCGCGGCTTAATTGTACAAAGATCATTTTCACCCCAGGTTAATGCATTTCGTTCCCGTAGAGAGGAGGGCATTTAAAGAACATAACGGTGCCATCCACAGGGTGTAGGCAGATGCCTAATGACTTTTAAGAGCTCAACACCGAGGTTGTCTCTATGTCACGGCCTTCACACGCGCAAGACCTGAAGCCAATCGAGTATTTTATTGGGCTCGCATCTCGTGGAAGAATGACACCATAACATGGCCACCGGTGATGGTCCAACAAGTGACCGCGTTGGCGTCTTCGTTTTTGGTTCGCTACCTGTAAGTATTGTTTGCTTTTCAGATAAAACCCAAGGATTCACCTGTGTATTCACCTGCCCAGTGTTTTGGCCCTCTCAGCTGAAACCTACATCTTTGTGTGCTTTTCCACCTCAAGAAGCGATTTTACTGCAGCTACAATGGAAGCATTCTTGTGCATCAGTAATGAAGGCTTGGGAAGTTGTAGTTCATCCACAGGTGCTTTTATATTCATGCTGTGAAATACCAAAGCATTAAAAGTCTTCAGTATGGTTTAATAGCACCACTTTCTTAATCAGCTTTAAAAATGCTTTCAGCATATTCAAAGTTTAATTGTGTTTGCCCACATAATTTGCGAGGTTAAGTTGCACATTACGGAGACTATGTTATTTGAAAATGTTCATAATTTCTTCTAAAAATAAAGCTCCAAGGAATATCTCATTGTGTATGAATTTGATACCAATGTTGTATGGTGCATATGGTTCCTTATATGCATGTGTGATCATGTGTGTTCATGAAAAGTATAATACATAAGGCAAATATGTTTTTAAAAAAATGGAAGTTATGCTGGACATTTGTTAAATGAATAATGTATTTTATTTAACAAGGCAAATAAAGTTTGTGGAAATAAGTTCAATGATCTGAATATAAAATTGTTTTGGACAAGACTGAATCATTTTCAGGAGGTTAATTCTTGCCAAAGCGCTATGAAGCGCCATAGTGCCATGCTATGACGTGCCATAGCGCATGACTCCGTACGATGCCATTTGCACAGTTAACATTACAGAAGATTGGATCTGATTTGCATTAATCTTCTGCCATATTTTACTAAATAGGGCTGAAATATATGGAATTGGATTATTGCAAATCATGAAGTAATGAAATTTAAAGAGATTTGCAACACTTGAGTATAATTGCACCTCTTGATCAACACATCTCAAAACTAGATGTATACTCAACAAACTGAAAGGGTATGTAGCTATTCCTTACCTGAATCTCAAATTAGAAATATTTGAAGAACAAGTCAACACACAGACATGAGGCAGCAAATTAATTACTCAATTTTTTTTTTTTTTTTCATTTGTCCGAAACTCAGTTAAAAGTTTGTAGCAACCTATATTTTCACAGGAATAAAACCAGGGGCACATTTAATGTTCAGAAGACAAACAAAAACCGAGCAGAGGAATTCAAGCAGAGGTATTATGTTACAGAATAAATAACTACAGTTCATCTGGGGACAAAACTACACTGGAAATTTCACGGCATTTTGGGGACATCTTAATGCCTCTTATTCAGTTCCGTTGTGTTTGGTCAGCTTGTGTCAGTCGTAAAGCCCTTGACAGTAAACGTGTTATATGGGAGTTAAACAGAGATGCTGTGCACGCATCAAGCAGACCTGCGGGGTGTTGTAGCCTGATGGTACAGTGCCTGAGCTGTAACAGAGAAGCTCCGCGGTATGCTAACACATTTCTTATCCACAGGCAGCATTGCAGACTGAAAACCAACCCCTTCAGACTGCACCATGGCTCCTCTGACCCACTTTAGCTATCCTCTTTTATTTCATTTTTGGATTGCCTTCTGGTGCAATGCTACTGGTGCGGCTGGGTAAAGATAGGCTAGCTGTACAGTGGCATTTACTTCTGTTTACAGTGCTAATTGCTGCTTTGCACTTAAGTGTAAATTGGTTTTATGTCTCGTCTGGGTGTTATTGCTCTTTTGTATTCACGAGATTAACTCTGATTTCCTTCACTTTTGTAAGTTGAAGAGCATCTACAACGTGAATGCAATGCAATGGACCTGAGGCATCTCGTGCAGCTGACATTTAGATGGGGACCATTAACGTGAATCGGATGAAAGCTCAATTATGAGTGCTTTCTTTCCTTTTTGAAAAACCGAACATAAATGCCAAATTACTGCCATTTACAGCTTCCGATCTAGAGAGGGTATTATGGTATGCCAATGTTCTGTGCTAATGAAATAAATGGAGTCGTTTGTTCTGCTCATTTTGCAAAGTCAAACTCAATTCCATTCCAATTCAAATGTTTCCTGTTCCAATATCCATATGCAGATCGCATCTGAAATGTAACAAAATTGACTGCAAGACAAGACTTCCTTTTTTTTTTTTTTTTTTTTGGAAATGCCCTCAACCATGCAACATATTTGGTGTTATGAATACCAAAATGCCATAGGAGGGAAAATAAGTTTTTTTTTAAACTCATTTAAAAATTGGCAGTTATAACTAGAGTGTGCTTCTGCACACAAATCATGGACATACCTCTGATGCAGTTAAAATCTATGGACCACAGTACTACAGCAGAAATGGATGGTGAAACTGATCAAAAAAAGTGGGAGAATATCTCTGACAGAGGACAAAATTGCAGCCTTTAATACAGAACATAAGGGGGTACAAAATAAAGTCAAAACACAAACACCAAACATAAAAATCAAAGCAATAGTGAAGATAAGGGTAACTAATGTTGAAGAGGTGGGTCTTGAGTAGTTCAACACTTGACGTTCATAGGAAGAGAGCTCCACAGAGAAAGCTCTGTCACCAAACTTACGGAGATGAGATTTTGGGATGGTGAGTAGAGTGTCAGTATTAGAGGAGGAGAGGGTATTCGAGGAGAAGTGTACACAGTTAGCAGATGGGTGTGGTAGGGACAGACCAGGTCATTGAGGGCTGAGCAAAAGAATTATGTTTTTGATATGTGCCTTGAAGGGAAGCCAGCGTAGCTTTTATTTTATTTTTTAAGTGGGTGTGATGTGTCGCCAGGATTCTAGTGTGTGTTGGCAGTATGACAGCAAAGTTTAGGACATGTTGAAATTTAGTCAGTAATGTATTAGGGAGGCCATTGAGTAAAGAATTACAGAAGCCAAGATGGGAGGTAATAAAAGCATGAATTAAGCATTTAGCAGTGGAGGTTGATAGCGAAGGACGCAGGCGAGCAAAAAAATGATGTTTTGACAAGGTCATTGACATGGGGTTGAAAAGAGAGTAGAGGATCGAGAATGACACCTAGCTTATGAACTGCCCTTTGAGGCTTGAACAGAGAAACCGCCAACATTTAAAGAGGTGCGTTTCAGTTTTAATAGCTGGGAATTATTTGCAATGAGTAGCATTGCTGATTTGTCGCTATTTAGCTGAAGCAAGTTGGCAGTTATCCAGTGGTTTAAGTCTCTAAGGCTAGTGAGCAGTTATAGAGGGAGATTGGAAGGAGAAGAGCAGTCATAAATCTGTGTGTCATCCGCATAATATCGGAAACCAAGACTATGCCTATGTGAATGATCTCACCAAGAGGTAGCATATAGATCAGACCAAAGGCAGTGGTCCAAGCACTGAGCCTGAGATTAACAAAGTCCTGTCAATCAGTTAAGTAAGACCTGAACCAGTCCAGGACGATGCCAGAAATGAAGAGGTAATGCTGCATATGGTATATGAGCAGGTAGCTGCAGTATGAGCAGGTCATTGATGACCTTTACAAGGGCAGTATCTGCGCAGTATCTGTGGCACCCATTCCACCCCAACAAGTCCAATTTGTATGCCCTTGGTTTTGGCTGGCTAATAATATTTCAAAGGATCAAATCTTAAATCTGTCATTAGGCCCAAGCAGTTGAACAATGGGTGCACCTTTTCTGACAGAGCCATTCAAGAGCTCTGCAAAAATGTACATATAATTATCTTATGTTAGTTAAAAGCATGTTAACTTTGGTGTGCATGTCTCCACACACTGGCATGAGTGCAGGAAAAAAAGCCCAAATAAAATAAAACTATAATCTAGTTGACAGCATAATCAACCAAAGGGAATTGGAATGAATAATGCATGAACGTCAAGCGAAGGTTTCAAACACGGCAGTGAAATCCATTTATTTTTTAAACTAAACGGTTCAGAAAGGTATGAAGATTTTTGGTCCTGAAATAATTTGTGAAGTCAGGCGAAGGTTGGTGGGGAAGTCGCTGACGGTTTGACAACTAAATTATATGTAGTTTAAAATAATAATAAAAAATAAATTACAGCTTGGTTCAAAAATGCAGTTCTGGTCAGTTATAATTTGAAGAGGTCAAGCTAATCTGATTTTATCTGAATAGAGGGCCTACTCTTGAGTTGAGAAATCTATTATTATTGTGGAGCATTTTGTAATATAAATTAATTGCACTGCTGCGTTTTTAATGTACAGTGGTATGCAAAATTTTGGGAACCCCTGGTCAAACTGCATGCTTTGTTGATTTTCTGAGTGAAGAGAAGAGAATACAAACTCGGCATGGAACAAATTTAAACATGACATGTTCCTGTAAATTTTGATGCATAATAACTTTTATTTTCTGAATTTAATAGGTTGGGGGGGGAAAAAACAGTAAATGGGTGAAAGTTTGGGCGCTCACTGCTTAGTAACACCTCCTTGGGCTGAAATCCCAGTTTCCTAGCCAGTTAACAGTCCTGCTATTGCTTTGAGAATTTCTTCCCACTCTTCCTTACATAACCCATTGGGTTTATAAATATTATTAGGACTTCTTTATTAGGACACACATCACTTGTTTGAGAGCTCCCCAAAGATTCAAATCTGGGGAGTATGAATGCGATTACAAAACCTTAATCCATCATTCCTGCAAGTAGCTCCTGGTTGATTTTGAGGTACGTTTTGGATCATTACCTTGGTGAAATATCCAACCTCTTATCAGCCAGCATTTCTTCACTGTCCCTGGGACATTAGCTTCTAGGATTTGTTCATATTTAGTTGAATCCATCCGTCCTTCCATAAGCACATAAGCACAATATTTCCCATGCCACTGGCTGCCACACAACCCCAAAGTGTCCACCCACCATTTAACCGTAAGCAAAGTGTCCTTATCTTCAAATGTCTCCCCTGCTTTTTTTGCAGCCAAAGAGTTCAATTTTCGTTTCATCAGTCCACAGCACTTCCAAAAAGTCTCATCAAGATGTTGTATTCTTCAGGCATTGACTTTTGTGATGAGATCACAGGTCATTTTCTGATGTCTTCCATGCACAATGAGAAAATGTGGCCTAGGAAATGGGGTCTTTTTCAGTACACAAGTACATAGATTAGCCTATCAGTGGAGGTGGTTTAAAATGAAGAGTGAACTAAAGCCTCAGATCATTTGGAGCAATTATGCTGCCGTGCACTGGTCCGGAGCCTCATCCAAAGGACACTCACAACATCATCGCATCGTGTTTTTTTCTTTGACGTGACTTGAGCGATGACAACGTCGATGACATTGTATGACAGTTCCCAAGACGAGGAAAATGTGGAATAAGAATGAACCTGTCAAATGTCATTCAGAGTTTGACGAGTCCAGTCATGTGGAAAAATGACAAGAGTTTGATACCAGGTTTTGAAAGCATACCATTTTTTTTTTGTTGGCTGATACTTAATAGAACTAATTTAATAAAATATTGAGTGTGGGTAGTACTTGTACCAACTCATGCATTGCTAAGGAACATTGACTTGAATTCAATAGGCAGGGCTATCTGAAATGGCGTAGATACACTCAATGAAGTGCGCTGCACAATGTTTGTATCAACTAATGGTGGACATACATCAAGCTAATTAAATCATTTTGTGTGTGTGTGTTTGTGTGTATGTATGTATTAATACACCATTGATAATCCGACAGGAAAATTGTTGATAGTTTTTCCGATTAAATAAATAAATTACTCTTTTTTTATGTTGACTTAAAAGGTCACAGTTTAAGCTGTCACTTCACAGAGCCAGCTTGCTTCAAGCACAAGCAGCGACAGCCGAAGTACTTCAGGGTCTGCGGAAGCTTAAGTGGAGCAGACAGAATTATGGATCGAGGGAGCTGGTTTTTTTTGGTTGTGAAATGTTTGTGTCCTGGGGCGATACAGTGACAATCTGCCATTGTGTACCTTAATAAACCAAGCCCCACATATGTGCAAGGCTTATTAGTACCTATATATATATATATATATATATATATATATACACACACACACACATATATATATATATATATATATATATATATATGTGTATTATCTTACATGTTGAAAGTGAGAAGTTTGAACTGTTGATACACTTGTCTTCGGTATTCAAAGCACTGGACGTTCAACGACAGTGTTAACAATCCTCAATCCTCACTGTGATGGCATGTATGTTGCACTACACCAGCGAATTTCCCCAGCACACATACACATACAAGTGGGGGATCAAGAGGGCTGTCCCTGATAGAATGGAGGACCCGTCACACATGCATCAAACACATGAAAATATCTTATTTATATTTCTATTATGGCGCACAATTTGCTGTGTACATATAGCTTTCAACAAATTCAGCATCTGTTGAACAACCCTTTGCGTAATGAAATGGGGTCACCACGCTTGTGTATATATCACCTCTTTCATTCCGTGCAAGACAAAAGGTAAATAAACGCAGTGCAATCCACTTAAAACGCTTGTTCAGGTGAACTACAGTGACAGAGATGCTACGAGCCAGAGCCAAGTGAGCTGGGGACTGATTGGCAAAACGAACTGAGATTACCTCTTCCTCCCAATTTGGAATGCCAATCACGATCGCCAAACTGAGGACCACAATACAAGTCAGATTCAAATGACTAACATCCGCAACTCTAAAGCGTGCAATTTCAATCCTAAAAAAAAAAAAAAATTTTTTTTAAAAGACATGCGAACAAAAAATAGATTTGTGTGGGAGTTTCATGAATGTAGAGGTCATTGTTTCAGTAAAAGCTGTTATTATACCCGGGGGGAATACAATGACAATCCATCGCTTTTTGTTTCTTTGCAGGCTCTTCTGATGCCAGTTCCTATCTGACAGAATGTAAAAAATAAAGTCAATTTTTTAAAAAAGAAGGAAAAAAGGTATGAGCTGTGGGGGTACAACTCCTCATGTTATCAAACGAAGCCAAAGAATATGATTGTGACATTATTCCATTCTGGATTATTTCAAAAAGTTTGAATAATTTTGTTGCATTATAAATATATGCAATGTCATACGTCGCCTATTATGGTTTATTTTTTTTTAAAAATCATCCAACCTTTGTAAAACACTGCACTTCCACTGCACCCCCCCCCCCCCCATTTTAACGCAATCGGGCCTAAATGTTAATGACAGCTGACATAATACACAATATCCATGCCCATTGTATGGTTTCATCCCTGGTAGGCATTATGACATGAGGCTTATTGGATCAAGGGTTTTCAACCCAACGTCTGTTGCTGTGATTGCCAGTCCCCAGTTTGCGTCCGTCTCCAGCTCTGACGATTAATCTAATAGTCCCAGAATTATTACCAACATTATTTCCATCATATACGCAGAGGTAGTTAGTGCAAGCCATACGCACAGAGACACCATGCTATAGCGCTTAATGCTCCATTAAATAAAACCGTAAGTCCACTAAAATTATACTAACAGGCCATTCGGCCTTAATTCGTCGTACAATTTTTATTTGCACTGTCATTCATAACAATGCTATTTAATTTATGCATTAGTCCTTTACGGTGTAAAATCATAAATATGTGATTATAATATTATTAACTACAGCATTGGTGTACAATTTAAGTTTCTGCCTCCCGACTCCCTTTGACAACCGGATTTGGTAAACGCTCCACGTACTGTCTGCTGACCCCCCCGCCCCAAACACATTTGGGAAGTGAATTCAGAAAGTGGTGAAGTGGGAGGAGGAGAAGAACAGCAGCTCCCAGACCTGTTTGGAAATACAAGTGATCGGAGCAAAACAGCGGGGGTGCGACTAGACGTCCTCCAGTACTGCAGATCTCTGTTTAAACACCTGCGATTAAAGTGCAGCTTGTTTCACTTCAACTTCAACAGTCCACTTGAATTTGTCATGGCATCAATGTCCTACCTCTGCCAAGAAACTTTCGAGTGCCGATCTTCTTCTTCTTCTAAAAAAGTATTAACAGTGCAAGTAATCAGTCTGGATCTGCAAAACTCGGTAGTTTGAATTTTAAATGCTCTTTGCTGTAATTGAGGTATTTTTGAGACACTCGAGGAGTTGCTCACAGTTTTGATTTATGCGGCTGGTTTAGTTGGTAGTATCTCATATCCTATCCTGTTCACGTATTTCACTTGTGTATTGCAGCACATCTCCAAGTTAGAAGGTTTGGTTTCCATACTCAATGACACTGCATCTATTCCACCATAATGCCATTAATGCACTGTCTACCCATTTTTAACAGCAAATATAAACTTATTGTGCATATAAACTTCTTCTGTATCAAAGAAGCATGTAAAGTCTGGTGAAAGGAAGGGGAATTTTTTTGAATTTGTAGATATACTGGCCAGGACCGGATGAACCAGGACTGTCCTGTCTGTGAGGCACCTCGCTGGCTCTGTAAATTTTATTCACCAGCCAGGTCGCCGCTCTCCCTGCAGGTGCTCCGGTTCATTCAGAAAGCTGCTGCGTGCCTCGCCTGAAATCAGTCGAAATACGGTGTACCCCCCCCCCCCCCCCCCGAAAAAGGGGGAGAAAGATCAGAATCATAACACAAGAGGCGTTTCCTCATAAGACCTTGTTCGGGAAAGAGCGAAAAAGGCACGATCCCCCTCTAGTGTATGGACGAAGTTATTACGAATCGATCCAAAGTTAGTATAAAAAGACTTAGACTGATAGATTAGCAACATAAAGAAATTAACTGGACATATGATTTTGTATTTGAACTGTTCTTAAACCGATAATGGATTTTTCGTTCTACCATGGATTCCTACAGTTACCAACTCCAGGTACCATAGCATTATTTTAACTGTTACACAATTAAAATTGCACATGTCACACCTCTGCTTACCTCCCTCCACTGGCTATAGATTGTGGCAGAATAATGCAGCTATTGCACTTTACATTAGCTCACCAAATGCTGGCCTATGAGCATTTCGCATGGGTATACTGGCCATGGCTATGCTAAACTACATCCCATAAGCAATTTGCTTCCTAATAACACTATAATCCCTAGTTACCTCTTGAGCCTACTATGGAATAAACGTTATGTTTTAAGATTATCTATTGGGTGTTACTATCAGCTGTGACCCAGAAGACTTGGCATCGCACTGTTCAAACCAAGGCAAATTCATCATTGAAAAAATAATAATAATCTATATTGAAAAATGTATACCCTTGTTACTGTTAATTAATCTGTAATCTATGGTATGTACCAATAAAGCTCACACATACATGCATGTACCCCCCCCCCCCCCAAACACACACACACACTTACTGATCCACATGCAATGTTTTATTTGTAACTGTAACATCATTTACAATAAACCTGTATTCATTGCTATAGTCAAGCATTGACATTATACAGGTGGGGCAGGTTTGAATCACTGCATCACATTTCAAGTCGGAGAGTAATCTATTCTGAAGTACATTCGAGCAGATTAAAAGCCAGCGCATTTGCAAAAATCAGCAGGGGGGGGCTTAAAAATTATCCCTGCGAACTTGTTCGGCACCCACAATTTAAAATAACCGCACGCTGAGCAGGTTGTTTTTCTTCCCGGAACATAAATGTATTTCATGATTGGCAGCGTGAAAAAAAAAAAGGTCAGGGGACCGGAACCCTGTTCTTTTGACGCAAGCGGCGGTGTGTGTTTTGCAAGATTTCAGGGAGATGTTTTAAAGTGCTAAACAGCCGGGAAGTGAAGATGGCGTAAAGATTCCGTTGGCCACGTGTCAAGAGCTCGTAGAGAGAAAGGGGCCTGACTCACAACACAAACCGAAGGCCGTTTTCTGAGAAATAGTGTCACGCAGATAGCGGTGCGTTTGTGTTTTCAAAGAATGGCGGTCCTGCTTGAGGCGTGTTTTTCTTTTTTTCTACGGCACATTTTTTATGTTATCTCCCCGGTTGCGCTTCTTCTAATGCATGCACTTTGCAGTTACGTTCATTTTTATTAATTGTACGCTAAATATTTTAAATATTATTTCTTCCCAATACAGCTCATTGCTTTGAGAGCCCTCAACATTTTCCGTTTTCTTTTCTTTTTTTTCATGTGAAAAATTAGCAGGCAAAATGTATACGCTGACATTTTATAATGATATTTTTTTTTTTTTTTTATTTACACCAGAAAAAAAAAATTACATTTTGAAATAAAAGCGCAGGCCCATTTGCCGGCTA
The DNA here is from genome assembly GCF_018555375.3 of Anguilla rostrata. NCBI lineage: Eukaryota > Metazoa > Chordata > Actinopteri > Anguilliformes > Anguillidae > Anguilla > Anguilla rostrata. Next base: position 69,355,328 of record NC_057935.1, on the reverse strand, counting down.
GTCAACAATATGTACTCGATCCCGATGACCTCTTACATTTCCAATATAAAATTGGTCTGAGGGAACATAGTGTAGCGCTGTGGAATGAATGTGGCCATTATGCCTTCATCCCCACCCTCGATTCAGTGCATTTGAAGCCAGTTCGATTCTGCCGCTCATTTGTGCGCCAGAAGTTTCTTCCGAGATAACGATTTTCGGACACGGCTCTTCGATGAATGGAGCGTATAGTGACTCTACTGGCAAATTCGATAACTGGTCCCCCCCCCCAATAACTCTGGGGGGTTGCATTAACTGGCTGAGGTCATTGCGCACTGCGATATCGTAATGAAGGGAAGCATTTTGGGGATTAATTTAAAGTACGAGCAAAGGTTGTGTGGGAGGTTTTGGGGGGTAATGTGAGTTTACTCTCCCATGGTGCGGGGCCTGTTTGATTCATGGAATCCCTGAGGTCCTTAGCAACTCACACAAAATGAACCCACTGGTAAAGCTAATAGGAGCTTTCTGTACATTATAGATCACGGCAAGGCCTTTTCTCCCAACTCCCACGCTTAATTACAACCAAGGGACTGTAGCCAGGCCTTTTGAAAAGATAGTTCATGGCCTGAAAAAATTGCGTTCACAAAATTATATTCATGTAACATTCTGGCAAGCAAGTATTATCACAAGTTTTGCATAGTGCTACTAGAGTACAGATGATTTTAAATAGTGCGACACAAATACAAAACAAACACACAAAAAAACAAAAACTGAGAGAGAGTCAACACATCTGCAGATGTCAGTGGCGGTGGTCTATGTTCATATTCCATCCTCAAATGGACTGGCAAATCAATACTCAGCTGGATAATTGGTGACCCTTAATTGTTTTGACATGAAGTGAAATCTGCTATCCACTGGGAGCCAAAGGATCAATGCCCTCCCCATTTATGAAACACCTTTCACCACCACTGGCCCGAGGAAGGGGTAGCTCAGGATCGCTGAAAGGTGGTAAATGGCATCGGGAAGCTGACTTTGATCTACGATATCTAGCTTGATGCAAACAGATCGTCGCAAAAAAAAAAACCTGAGCAACCGACAAGACACAACATCCAGAGTCTGAGCCTTTTTCATTGTGCATATCCACGTCTCCCGAGTGATGATGTAATCGGTGGTTGCGTCTCACACATTAACACCGTTACTATGGAAGCACTTTACAAATGACAGCACTTTATTTCACCGCTGCACGGGTTAGCTGCCTATCTGGGAACAGCCACGTGATTCATTCCTGCAGCAAACCAGCTTCGTCTATGAAATATTTATTTGTGCGGTGGCCTGATACCCAGCTGGATTTATCAAAAAGGCATCCATGCATCCAGTCACCGCAATCATTGAAGACAGAAAAAAAAAAGTCAGTGTTTAATTTTAATGAATTTGTGATGACTTTCCTGAAGAAGTAGTCAACACTGTGGTGACTAATCGTGTTTATCGTATTTAACTTGTTGCTTATTCGAGCGTATCCATCAATAAGCACTGAAACAGCGCTTCAGATTCCTGCATATTAAGAAAGGCGATTTATCTTCCAAGATAAAACTGCTATAATAAATAATTATAACACTGCTATCAAAAAGTCCCACTCCTTGTGTCTCGCTCTGTTGAAATACCTTCCTAACAATGTGGGGGGAGTTATACAATTTACCGAGTATTTATGGTCCATAAACTGGCAGGCACAATAAATCAGTCATGGAGTTTATTTAAATAAAACAAACAAAAAAAATCTGTTAATCGTATTATAATATTTATGATGATGGTGATGATGATAATGATGATGATGACAGTGATGTACTCTAATCTGTCATAAAATTGTTCTTTTATAACAGTGCCGTGCTCTCTACATTAGAATGTGGGTAGAACTGAGTCCGTTCGAACGCAATCACCACTTTCCGTGGACCTCTACCCTCAGACCCTCCATTTTGGACCTGGGCTCAGATAGGAACCCAGGCCAGATCTGAAACCAGAACCTCATCTGCTGAAACGTTAAGAGCAGTTTTAAGACTCATATGTACAATCAAGCAGCAAACAGGACCAGGCAGATATTCCGGGATAATGGCGGTTTTCCCAGATCAGATGCAGTTTTCCATAAAAAATTCCCTTTTTAGGACTACCATACTACAGCACCCTGAAAATAAAGGCCTTTTCCACTTCTCTATGTCTTTTTGATTTTATTTTATTTACAAGATGTATTAGTCTTCTTAATAGGCTGCATGGATGCATTTCAGATACTGTTGTTCTCATATTTTATTTCTTTATTTTCGCCTGAGCAGGCAAATTACTTTTTCTTTGTATTTGGCTCTAGTCAGTGAAGCATGTCGAATACCCTTCAGCTACCAAGCCTGATGTACTGCTTCAGTGGAAATCTGGTTCTCTCTGCAGTTAGAGTATATTCTGATATTGTGTGTCTTTCTATCACCATTTAAACTACAGACCTCAAATATTAAGACCTAGTCAACTATTTTAATCGCAGCATGCTGACTCTAATAAAACCAACTTAAAGAAAAAAAAAAAAAAAAACTTGCTGCACTAACAGCAGCCAGTATAGAATATAACCTTTGACACTGTCCCATCCATTAAACATACATGATAAGATATGAATTGTGCCGTTGAATATTAAAATACACCTAATCCCCTGTACATTCCATTCATGCACAGGTGACCTTAGCAATGCTTCTCTCATTTCACATTATAGACCTTTAACAGACACTCTTATCCAGAGCGACCTGCACAACACCGTCTTGCACAGTATCCATTTATACCACTGGCTAAAATTAATCAAGCCGAAATGTGACTGTTCAGTGTGCAGCCTGTAGCCCGTGAATTTCTGTGTTCTTTGCTCTAGCTGAGCCAAGCGGATGAACATCAGGGGCATGAAATTGCCCGTGGCCTCCGTATTGTACAGGCAGTAATAACCGTGATAATGAAACTATCTATTTATCTAGTGAATGAGTAATTACGGGAGGAGAGAGAGAGCGGTGGGCACAGAGAGGCAGCTCCTCTAAGTAAAGAAATGGCTCCTGAGGGGGGTTAAATGAACTCCAGCTCCTGTCTGGAAGAACAGGGGGGAGTGGAGGATAAGAAAACAAACATCAGCCCTGGGCACCATCTTTCATTTCTGTTCTCAAAAAAAAACAACAACAAAGAAGGGATCCGCCGTTGGCTTAGCCTCTGCTCCCGGGATGAAAAAGGTGATTTTGGATAGAAGGAGCCTTGGTGGAAATACGTCCAGGTAGGTACAAGTGTTCGTGGAGTTTTACTGGTGTAGACTGGTCCTGCTGTGGTTGAGCTTCATTGCCCCTCAGTTATTTGATTTATCTCTCCACCTTGGTACACCTGGCGGCCATACGAATGTGTCTGCATGGGAAGTTGTTTGTTTGTTTGATTTTGTGTTGGTGTGGGTGCGCGCTCTCTCTCTCTCTCTCTCTCTCCACGCGGCAACCAGAACTGCCGTGTCTCTTTCCCAGGGGCGTCACCTGATCAGCGATTGTGGTGTAAAGCTGGATAATGGCTAATGTGATGACCAATATGTTCATGTGGCAGAAAGACGACATGTTTGACGTGCCACTGATGGCGTATATTAAGTGAGAAAGGCAGCCTAAGAATACTGATGCTGACATTTTATTATTTTTAAATGTATCATTTTCACCAGCTACTTAATAATACTGTAACAATATGGTCAAAATCCCAGTTACACAAGTGCAATTAGTTAAACGTTTACGTCACATGTTGACCCATGAATGTGGAAGCTTGGTTGTTGTTTGCCCTTGTGCTGTAATGCATCATCATCGGCTAACATGACAAAAAATATCAAAATATCAGTCATTAATGTTGGTTCCAGAATGTCCATATCACACCACTGCATTTAACACCAGTGGAATACAAGCACAAAGAAGGATAATCGTTTTCCAGTAATGAAAGGGAAGAATGAAAGAAAGAAAATTGGAAAGTACTGTAACAGCGCTTAACTGGACTTTTCCACACTATAAAACATTCTGTTCAGAGAGAGGACCGCCATGCCTGTAATCAGATGAGAGCACCAAGCCTCTGTTTTTTTTATTAAGAAACCAATCAGACTGCTGGGAAGAGATTGTGTGCTGTTCTAAGAGGTTAGTGATTAAGAAGTCCCAGTGCAATCCATCCATCCATCCATCTAACCCACTTATTCAGGCTCAGGGGTTATAGGGGGTGCTGGAACCTATCCCAGCATGCACCGGGCAAGAGACAGGAATACACTCTGGACAGGTCGCCAAGCCATCACAGGGCCCACACACCCTTCACTCACCCCTACAGGCAATTTGGGGTCCCCAATTTGCCTTACTTGCATGTCTTTGGACTGTGGGAGAAAACCCACCTGGAGAAAATGAAAATGCCACGCAGAAAGGCCCCAGCTGGGATTCAAACCTGGGACTTTTTTTTCTGTGCTGCCTGCCCCACTATAATCAGACTGCTGTACGTCCATCACAGTTTTGTTGCAGGTATTTGCCCAAGAAAATGAAATGGGGCAATTAAATGAATAAATCCCGGCTCGAGATGTCCATGTATGTTGTGTTATGTCAACAGTCTTTCAAGAAATGCAGATAACTGTATCACAAAAAAAAAAAGTTGGATGTGTTTCTATTGTACAGATGATACTGCATTATACAATTCACAGTGTACCTAACAGCTATTCAATTCTGCTAGTTCTGGGAGTTTTTATTTATTATTTTTTGATGGGGAGGGGCTGGGGGCCAGAATCACTGGTATGAGGAAGCAATCTTCGCTAATGCTGTGTCGTGATAAGCCGTCTGAAAAACACTGTATCGGAACTACTTGGGCTCATTTAAGGGACTTAAATAATAGCCTAAAGACTGCTGATGCAAGTGGAAGGCTGAGGGTAGCAAGACAATAATGCCGGGCTTCTGTGATTACATTCCGGAGAAGCTGGAACATTGAACTCCTTCACTGACTGCAGAAGTTATTTCATGGAATAAGAGTCACATTAATAGCTGTCAGGAGGCCTCAGATCCTCTGTAATCTGGCCGGGGCGTTAAACTAAAATAACATCAAGTTTAATAATATCGCAAAAATGGAAAATACAAAGAATCGGTTCCATTGAAGATAAAAAATATATATTTTTCATTCACCCATCAAAATGTATATTACGTTGTGCAACAAATTCCAAATTATGCCCACTGAGATAGCAATAATTAATCATTTCCATGCAGTGCGACATAGTCAGGTGACTATTCAACCTGTCTGCCTTTACCCAAAAGCAACAGAATGAAGCTTCTACTTCATTGTTTGTTTTTTTTATTTTTTATTTTTTACCTACCCAATGAAGCCCAAACTAGGACCATTGACCGTTCTTGACAATGGCAAGAATTTAGAGACAACATTTGCGCGCAACACCTACATAGCAAGTGTTATTAGAAGTCGTTATTTGCCAGGAACTTCCAGAGTCCCAACTTTGTAGTCTTTTGTACTGTCATTTGTAATAAAATAGCCATACAGCCTGATTCATTAAAGCAAGTCCACTGAGGATCATTCGCATCGTTTCCACAGACCGTTTCGCCACAGGGTCACAGGTGGCCAGCCCTACTGACCATCTGGACAGCGCTTGCAAAAGCCTTTGTCCTGAAAAAAAAAACAAACAATATGATTTGTCAGAGAAAACACGAACGATGTTGGGGCCTAGTATGTCACGGACACGTGGGGCGAGAATTATGGGGTGTCCAAAAAAAGCATTAATCCCATGGAGTGAACTCAATGGAGCCAATCCTGCCGACCTGTTCAGGGTGTATGTCCAGAGATTAAGTGCTTCGCTGGTCACGTTTTGTCCTTTCTCCCCAGATCCGGTGTATTTTCTGAATGGAAAAATACGCAAGCAAGGAGCTATGTGCTTTTCGTTTCTAACGATGGAACTGGAGCCATCTTGAAAATACCTATAGGGCACAATTAAGACGAAACTGAGTTAAGTTAGCATACATGTAAAGGCTGGTATCTTACACCGTAAGCCTTTCAGATCTACACCATTGCTGTATGCAAATATGTGCACACACGTGTGTCATTAGTGTGTGACAAATTATCTGCTCTTATTGCCCCACACAAAATTGTAGCACCGACTGCCATTTTATTGTTATCCATCCGGCGATGTAAATGCTATGTAAAAAGTTGGATAAGGGCATGTGGTAACTGCCTGTAATGTAATGTAAAGACCTCTGCGGTTGTTTCAGGACTAAACAAAACTAAGTGCATTGTTTTATGGGTCTAGAAACAAAACCCCGCTTGCAGGCTTGGAATCATTATAAAGGGTGGGGGAGGGATTTAAGGACCTATTTACCATACAGGCCCTTGTTTGTTTGTTTGTTTGTATGACATGCAGCCCCAAAAACGATGTTTTGGAAAATTGCAGACTCTCAGGTGATGGGTAAAAGGACTGTTTCCTCACATTATTTGTTCACGAGGCAGCAGCTGCCCCCCCCCCCAGTTGCTCTGATTTAATACCTCCTCCTCGCCTCACAGGTGTAGGAATCGGACGAGGAGCTACGTGGAGGAAATTTCTGCTCGAATTCGGCTCCCAACATACGCTGCCAAAACGCCACTTGTTTGACGCGATTAGGCTTTTCGAAACCTGTTCGGGTTTTTAAAGGCTTGAGTGGTGAATTAGTGACAACATCTGCGGGGGGGGTCTGGGGGGGGGCTATAGTGATGGTTAGGATTGGCAATGTTCTAACCTCAACCAATATTGAGCGCATATCAGATGGGGTATTTAAGGGATGATGTGTGTATCATTCACAAGAGCCCTATCTAGCATTTCAACCCTGTTTTGTTTTTCCCTTTGGGTCAAAGGAAATGTGGGACACAGAAAAGTCCATGTATGGGACAAACCTTTCTTTTTTTTTGCTGGAACGCAAGATATCACATTCACACAGGACTGTTGGAAAACCAAAGTGATGGTGGAAGCTTGACTGAAACTTTGGAATTTGGGGATAGACCATTGCAATGATACCTTTCAGGAAGTTCTGGCTCAATGCAGACCAACTTCACTCAAGCAAGGCATCACCAGTATAGGTGGGAGGCCATAATGGCATTGCTAATGTTCAAAGTGTTGTATGCAAGAAATTAGTCTGTCGCTGGTTTTTTTTTTAAACTCTGTAAAATCTCCTGTAGGTGGCACCAATATACCTTGCTGATATCTAGTCAAAGTTAGTTGGTTGATGACCCACTCTAAACAGAGGTTATTAGAGGTTATTTTATTATCTGATTAACCTAACCTGATTTCCTTCATTGGATTCTTAATTTTCTTCATTTTCAGCAGATTCGTAGTTTTGTTACTCTTGGCTAAGTGGTTAAGTTTAAGTAATTTTAAACAAAAGTTTTTGCTCATTTAAACCAGAGTTTGAGTCTATTTGTGCATATTCACCACATACACATTCACACAAACATGTGCACTTGTATCAAGACAGAATATATGAGTACACACACAGAACATACGGACTCACACATGAGAGAGAGAGAGAGAGAGAGAGAGAGAGACCAGATCCCATCAGTGACTATGTCAAGTACTGCCTCCATGCACCCCTCATTGTTGTAAGCAATTCTGGCAGCATAATTGCTGAATGCCGTCTCACTAATTGGGTTTTCTAGTCGGCCCTGTGATTGCATTCACACTACAGTGATACAAATGACACCCTTTTCTTTTCCACAGTCAATGAAACCCTGTTCCCAGGCCAGGCTTCTAATGGAGCAGGGACAACGCGTGCGCTGTCTCCAAAGATAGATTTCCAGCGGCGAGATGTCTCTCATTAGCGCTGAACGGCAGGACCGAATCTACCTTTCGCGGAGAAACCTGGCTGCAGACGTCGGCAGGTTAAGATTGATGCGTCCCTGCCGAAAAGGCCTCCAATCAGGTTACTACAATCCGGCTGCGTCCCAAAATAAATACAGAAGAACCGCCGAGGAACAGTCCAATCAGGAATGGAGGTCATTCAGAAAGGGTTTGTAACCTTGAGAGCGATATATTTTTTTAAATCCAGTTTAAAGAATATGTACTCTTTATTGTTACTTAGACCACTGTGCTCTCATTCTTTAGCTTAAAGTAAGCAATACTCAAAATAAATGGTAAATGGGGTCTCGTCAGAATAATAATTGTGGTCTGGATTTTGAAGACTATAAATTATTTTCTTTGACTCATCCTCTTCAGCATGTTTAATGAACTGTTTGATCTTGCCTTTCTGTATATGAATCACTAATGATCTTCCTGCCCTGTATTCTTTAGCAATATTGCTAATGCATGCTCCTTTGTCTAACATTGACTCTGTATATTGAGTTTTTCCATAAATGAATGGTGTGACTCATTTGTGTTTAATGCTCACCTTTTTATATCAATGATAATAATGAGTGTACTATGACTGGGCCAATTTGTGAATGATACTTTGGGTTTTATTACACTGCAGTTGACCGGTCAGTCCATATTTCTAACAATCTATTCTGTCATCAACACACATCTCCTTAACCATTCTTCAGTAGGTACATGCTGTGTGTGAGACTGTTTTGTATATGATGTGTATTGCATGTGCTTTTGCTATCCATAGCTTCTGGCAGTCATATTCGATTGAATTTACACAAATGACATTAATTAGAAAAAAAAGAACATGACTTATTCCAAGTTATCCGTAAGGGCTTGGAACAGCCATAAAACTCCCACACACTTTCTTGCCTGTCTTTGTCTCTTTGTCAGATATTTTTCTAACAGGTGTCTAAAATGGCACTTGTGTTGAGCATTGCCTCCTGTTGCTTAATTACATTACATTTATTTGGCAGAAGCCGAATCCAAAGCCACGTACATTTAGTGCATAAATTAGAATACCCTGTTAGAAAATCCATCAACATTGCATAGGATTTGCTTTCTAAATTCAAGGATAGGCGAATCATGTTGGGAATTTAAAAAATACCTTTTTAAAGGGTATAATGTTTTTAATGCACAAAAAAGGCGAGAAAACATGATGTCACAGTTCTGATTTTGAGACTGCTCAGCAACATTACACTGTAAACTAGAGTTAAAATATGAAAACAGACGTGATTTCAAATTGTAAGGTAAAAAAAAAAAAAAGATTTATTTTATCCTTTTCAAAAATGTAAATAAAATGAACACCCATGCAAACAGGCCTGGATAGTACAGACTGCCATAAGCTTTAATTCAGAGAGGGCTTTTTAGGCTACTTGCTAGCTAATAGGGGATAGCATACAACCAGGGATTTTAAGCAAAATAATCTTAAAATCGTTTATAGCTGAAGAGTCGTATCCAGCAACTGCCTCCTCTGCCTTGAGGTGTGAATGGAACAATGCAATATCTCTTGTTGCTTGACATTAGGGAAGACAAGATTATTTGTTGCGGGTGGTGCTAGGTGCGATGGTTCGCTGCGATTTCAAGAACGATTTCAGCTGCACCGCTTCCATAGTGATTGCATAACACGATGGCAGGCAAGAAAAAAAGAATTTAAAGAGAAAAAAAAGATTATTGATCATCTGAAAAGAGACTGTTGTTATGCTGAATGAATCCAGGGCACTGAGACAGAAACAATCTTTTTTTGTGTGCGTGTAGCTTTCATAGGTTTATTGATTTATGAGATCTAAATTTCTGAAACTTTTCAGAAAACTTTCTCATGAAAGTGCAGCATGGATGTGTGTCGTCTCATCCAGGACCAGGATGAAGAACTCCGGAAAGGTAGACAGGTAAACTCTGCTTCGATGCCCCGCCCATGCACACAAATCCAAGTGAGGACACTTAAAGCTTTACCTGTCAGTGATATGTCAACCTGCCTGTACTGACAGTAGAATATTCATTCATAGAATTTCCTCAGAATTTTTCAAGGACACTGTAACCTCTGTTCATTCTATCGATGGTAATCCATACGACCCATCCATCAGTAAAGTACAGTATTTTATAATCTTAGTTCTTGGATCTAATGGTTCTCTCTACATGCAAAATATTTTGATAGGTTCTGGGCATGAACTTTCAATATAATGTTAAATTATTTAACGGTGTCAGCTGCAGCACATGTCTGAATTGATAACAGTTTCTATGGAGGAATAAATCAGGAAGCAATCATGGAACCATCCAGACCCACAGCGCAACTCACTTCAGCACTACCTGCGCATGTGTCCTACTTAACAAAGCACCACCGGCGCATGCGTCCTACTAAACAAAGCACCACCTGCGCATGCGTCCTACCAAACGAAGCACCACCTGCGCATGCGTCCTACTTAACAAAGCACCACCGGCGCATGCGTCCTACTAAACAAAGCACCACCTGCGCATGCGTCCTACCAAACGAAGCACCACCTGCGCATGCATCCTACTAAACAAAGCACCACCGGCGCATGCGTCCTACTAAACAAAGCACCACCTGCGCATGCGTCCTACCAAACGAAGCACCACCTGCGCATGCGTCCTACTAAACGAAGCACCACCTGCGCATGCGTCCTACTAAACGAAGCACCACCTGCGCATGCGTCCTACTAAACGAAGCACCACCTGCGCATGCGTCCTACTAAACAAAGCACCACCTGCGCATGCATCCTACCAAACGAAGCACCACCTGCGCATGCGTCCTACCAAACGAAGCACCACCTGCGCATGCGTCCTACCAAACGAAGCACCACCTGCGCATGCGTCCTACTAAACAAAGCACCACCTGCGCATGCGTCCTACTAAACAAAGCACCACCTGTGCATGCGTCCTACTAAACAAAGCACCACCTGCGCATGCGTCCTACAAACGAAGCACCACCTGCGCATGCGTCCTACTAAACAAGCACCACCTGCGCATGCGTCCTACTAAACAAAGCACCACCTGCGCATGCGTCCTACTAAACAAAGCACCACCTGCGCATGCGTCCTACCAAACGAAGCACCACCTGCGCATGCGTCCTACTAAACAAAGCACCACCTGCGCATGCGTCCTACCAAACGAGCACCACCTGCGCATGCGTCCTACCAAACGAGCACCACCTGCGATGCGTCTACCAAACGAAGCACCACCTGCGCATGCGTCCTACTAAACAAAGCACCACCTGCGCATGCGTCCTACTAAACAAAGCACCACCTGTGCATGCGTCCTACTAAACAAAGCACCACCTGCGTATGCGTCCTACCAAACGAAGCACCACCTGAGCATGCGTCCCACTAAACAAAGCACCACCTGCGCATGCGTCCTACCAAACGAAGCACCACCTGTGCATGCGTCCTACTAAACAAAGCACCACCTGCGTATGCATCCCACAAAACGTCTCTGAAAGGTCGTCCGTGAGTGAGTGAGTGAGTGAGTGAGTGAGTGAGTGAATGAGTGGCCACGATTTGCCACGCACAGCCCACGGTGCCAGTTCCTGCGCGCTGTGGGAAAAAGTGTACAGGCAGTGTGTAGCACCTTTAGAAGCACTTCATAAATGTTTATGTCAATAACCACACATTTATAGCATTACCAAATAAATAAATAAATAAATAAATAAATAAATAAATAAATCATGTGATCCAGCAAAGCCTAATTTTTGGAAGATGAGACAGGCTTATAATTTGCTGTTTCTTTTCAGTCTCTGTCACAATTCATAAGAGCAGATGTCACCCCAAAACATCTTATTTCCCCTGGAATATTTTAATCAAATATGAAACACTCAAAAACCATTGATTTCAGATGCCACAGGAAAAAAAAGAAAAGCTTCCTTTATTTCCTTTTATACCGCATTAAAAAGTAATAGCCTAATGTCTGCTTAAAATATGGAGTCAATCTTCCATTCTTCTTACCTATAACATAACAGAACGAGTGACCTCGGATGATGACAGCCTATGAATTATCTCTGACTGGCAGGTTACCAGAAGTGTATAATTACAGTAAAGCTGGAGCATCTACAGAAAACACTGATGGGAGATGACTCACAAGGAAAGCACACCGGTGTTGTGATTATCTTTCTGTGCATAACTAATTGAAAATTAAGTATTTGTCTGTCTGAAACGAACTGTATTGGACACGCATTGGCTGAAATCGCTGGCCTTTCAGACAGAATACACAACAAAAAATTTAAAAAATTAAAAAAATAGGCTACATAGGCTGCAACGATATTCATTAAATTCAAATGAAATACAGTTCCATTTATTCATTAAACCCATTTTTATCCTGCACACATTGCTCTTTCAGGCCAACCAGATCTTTCAGTTGCAGGGATACACATTCATATTGATTATGCTAACAGAGAGGGTTCATTGGAAGGCATTACCTCATCCATAAAAGTGGAGGAATCATACTGTAGGTTTCAGAACTGATTTTGTACCAACCATTTTGAGTGTGTGAGTGTGTGTGTGTGTGTGTCTGCGTGGTAAATGGTAAATGGACTGCATTTATATAGCGCTTTTATCCAAAGCGCTTTACAATTGATGCCTCTCATTCGCCAGAGCAGTTAGGTGTCTTGCTCAAGGACACTTCGACATGCCCAGGGCGGGGTTTGAACCGGCAACCCTCCGACTACCAGACAATCGGTCTTACCTCCTGAGCTATGTCGCCCCCTGCGTGCGTGCATGCATGCATGCAGGCTTGCATGAGTATGTGCGTGCATGCATCCGTGTGTGTGTGTGTATGTGTGCGTGTGTGTGCTCTGTTCACTAGAAGCAGACGTTTGCTTTGATAGGCAGTGGATTGTCGCCAGAGGGCTCATAGTGGGTAAACAACTATAAATCAAAAGCGGACATTTTATTGGCACTTATGACTGGCTAGCTAACTAGCAGCCTACTTTGTATTAAAGCCTACAATGGAAGTGAGTCAATAAGACATAAATTTGAGGAACTTGAAGTCTTTCTGCTGTCAATTTGTGCATCACAGACAAGACAAGGCAGACCACAAAACAGACCACATATCTGACGTATCTCTCTTCAGTCCATTTGAAAACAAAAAGAGCTCAAAAATATACTTTAAGCAGCTATATCATTAGAGATACAAAACCACTCCATAACATTGTACGTACGAGAATATAAAGCTGTCTGGTGGTGATGAACAGCTCTTGGCTTCCAGCCTCATGTTCCTGTGGTATAATACAGTATATTCCTGTAGATCCACGAAATGTGGAATATAATGCATTATCTAAATAATTCTACATGTTTGGCCGTTGTATCTTTGAATCTCTTTCATTTCTGCTACATTGGTTTAAATGTCATAGCCATTAATCAACATTACCAAGGTAGGGGGACAGAGATGTGTTTTATGCAGGGAGAGCTTTTGTTTACAAATACACCCGTTCTCCATCAGGCAGTACAAACACTGACTTTCGTACCGTGTGACCTCATGTAAAGACATGGTATTTGTGTGTGTGTGCATACGTGTGTGTGTGTGTACATGTGCGTGTGTGTGTGTGTGTGTGAGATAGACAGAGAGAGAGAGAGAAGCAGCCTCAGTTACCCCACATGGCCCATCAACCAATGAGCCCGAATCCAGACGTGCGAATATGGCATGGGCTCGGCATTATTAATATTACATATGCATTCTGATGGCCTGAAATTGAGTGCAGCCGTGTGGAGCCAACCCCTGGAGCAAGCTGTTACTCCACCGAGCACGGCTGTACGAGCTTATTAGTGAGTGTGTAAACGGCGAGGGGTACAGTAGGCCATGCAATCGGTCCTGGGTTAGCGGGCTAGCGGGCTAGCGCGGCGGACGGCTGATTGATTGAATTTAGCGGGTTGCGATGCCCCAGGACGTGCCGCCATCACAAGCGTCCCCTCCACCAGAGCTCCGCCCCTTCGCTCCTCAGCACAGAGGCGACATCTCCCCCCCCCCCCCCCTCGTCGGCAACATCACGCTCTGCTACTCCACTGCACCGCCACTAACCCAAGGAAGAGAGTGGAGAAATATCAGATATATTGCCCCCATCAACCTCCAGTCACATGAAAAGGGCCTCCGGTCATTAAAGTAATGGACTAAGACCAGGCTGTCAGCCTCGAGAGGTGGGGACTCTGATCTTATTACTGCAGCCCTGGTGCTTTTGGCATGGCGATGACTGCTGTGTGAAGCCCTGCTCTTGACGTCTCTCACGCGACAATTTATTTCCTCCTCGTCCCTCTCGCTTCCCGGCGACCGTGTCCCGGCAGAGCCAAAATGGACGCATGATGTTTTAGTGAGTCAGAGAGCTGGAGTGCTCTGTTTAATTAAAACACCTCTTGGACGCTGCCAGACTTGGACTGCCATGAATGAGATGTTGATGAACCCCAGCGGAATGTCTGCTAAATATCCTTCTTGTTCTCGCAAGCAAGATTGATCCCTAATCCAACAAATGCTCAAAAACTATTTAAGGGAACTTGCCCTCATTTTGTATTCTAAATGGTGACATAAACTGGTGGATCTGTCAACACACAAAATAAAAAATAGTCCTTACTGGCAACACATATTAATTAAATCCAAAAAATTAATTTAAAAAATCAATTTAAGGGACATTTCAACAAATGGCAGGCATAATTGGAAAGCAGTATATTGATAAACTTGGTTCCAGGTTCCATGCTGAACATTCAAAACCCCACTGACATTGTGAATAGGTGGTATGCCAAGAAATTAGTTTCAAACAAAGTAATTTGTGCAAATACAGACATAGACTGCTATATGCCGTCTAATGATTGCACTAGTGCATAAGGACATGTGGGTGATGCTGTTTAATTCAAGCCTCAGAATAATGCCACAAAGCCTGTATTTGAAGTTCAGTCTCTGCCAAGTTGAAAAAGCAATATCATCGCTCTGCTCGATATGGCCTCAAGCTCAAGTCCAGTGTTCTTATAAAAAATGCATTTATTCACCCTGTGAAATTCAACGTCTGCTTTGAAAGATTTTATGAAACACAGGGACTGTGGCTTTTTTTTTTTTGCTGTGCCATGGCATTTTCTAACAGTATCCTTCTCTATTTACAATGAGCTAAATTCACCCCTCGTGAACCACTTCACATGCTGCTTTGGAGGTACGTGATGTGCATTTTCTCACTTTGAATCACAATCCTGTCTTTGCCTCACTGCTAGCTATTGTAAAGCTGGCAGGTCTTCAGAAACTAGAAAAGTATCTACAGTAAAACACCCTTTGTCACAGACAAAAACTGCTTGGGTCAATGAAATTTATACACTTAAACTAAACAAAAAAAACTCCAGAAAGTGAATTACCTTTTTAATTTAACACAGTTAACTGGCTCCTATATTTAAAAAGGTGGACATTAATGATGTTCAGTTCTGTCCACTTCTAAGAACAAGCAAATTTCAACAATGCTGCTTTGAAGGGATGAATATGAATTTATGGTATGTTGATGCTTGCATCGGTATGTTATTGTCATTACAATTTTTTAGCTGTGGCAGTAGTTTTAGTAGAAGTATCATAGTAACAGTAGTCATGGTGACGATGGTGGTGATGGCAATACTGGCGATTTCTGCAGTATAGAAATAAAATATCATATATATTTTATGTTCCAGAGCGCAATTCCAAAACTCATGTAGTGAGACCTATTAAGTTAAATTAGGTGGTATTCAGTGTCCTGAGTTCTCATGACCTGTTAAGATAAATGGCAGTTCTCAGGGAGTTACTAGCCTTTCCAGTGACCTTATTAATGGGCCCCAGTCTTTCCAAATGGTGCCAGGCCCAGATTTGATCTTGCTGCTTTGCTTCGCTCTCACAAGACCATAAAGCACTCCAGGTTGACTTGTAAGGGTTTTCCGGTGGATAGCACTTGCTTGCAGGTGGACACTAAGAGCTTACAGGAATGGATCTGATGCTAGTGCTGTTAGCCAAACGCATATATCCTCCGTAGTACCAGAGCATCTGCTGGGTTTACAGGAACACGTCCGCCATTCTAGAACGCCAACTATTTGATGCTCAGTAATTGTTGTCTCTCCATATTTATCCATTTTATGAGTCGATCAATTATTGATAATTCATGAAACCGATGGGTCAATGTAGTGAGAGTATGCGTCTAATTAGCACCACAAGTAGTCCTGCAGTGGAAATATATATCATGTTTAATTTTCTGTTTATTTATTTATTTTTGTATTTTGATGTCTCATTTATTTTATTATTCAGCTCTAGTTCTGTTTCCAATTCTGTCCCTTCCTTGGTTGCTCAATGCGACGCTGTGATTCGCGATTGGGTCAGAGATCTGAGCCCGGCTGGTTCTTCACACAATTATCTCACGGGCTGAACATCTGTGCATTTCCATGAAGTGGAAAAATGTTGTCGGGCGCTATCAGACAGAGCGCACGTAATTACAGGGCCCGAACGCTCGGTGCCGCAGAGCCAGGGAATGCTTTTTTTTTTTTTACGGTTTGCACACAATTTGCAGACATTAGCTCGCTAGAGTTTCCTTCGCCGCACGGACAAAATAGTCGAGTTCATGAATAAATATGGGGCTGTTTTGAATTCGTTTCAATAATTTCCAAAAAATAAAAATAAAAAAAAATGTAAAAAAATGAGCTGAGTTCCCTGGAGGCATGCTGTGGCTGCAGATTCAATGTTTTATTTTAATGTGCCAAACAGTAAGAGTCAAAGCGAGGTCAGCGAAATGCCCCTATTCACCGTCTGCGGGAGGAATACAAAATCCTGACATCTGAGAGGTGGGAGGAGCTCTTGGCCGTGATTGGCAGCACAGCTGTGATGATGAAAGCCGCCGTCCTGTTATGAAAGAGCCGTCGGCACGCGGCTTGGATCGGTCGCTGCAAACACGCGGCGTCCTGGCACTGCGCGCGGCAGCTGCGATCTCCTCCGCTCTATCGCTTACCGCCACGGCCCGCCATGAAGCACCGCCATCAGTCGCGCTTCCGCATTCCCTTTTGTACTCTGAACAAAATGTCATCAGCGCGCGATTGTGGAGATTAGATCTACTCCCGCCCCCCCCCCCCAACCTCCAATCTCACGCCCCCCACATCCACTCCCCTTGCCCCAACTCCCACTAATGCCTCATAATTACCAGCTGGTAAAAGGTGAGCGAAGCTGTCGTCCCGAAAGGCCATTGCTGCGCAATTTACGGAACGAGGAGGAAGCAGAAGCGCAGGGGAAGCCTCGGTAGATGAGGCGGTGTTTTCGAGGGCTGTGACTGCTCTGGCTATGGTACGCAAAGTTCCCGTTCAAAAAAAAAAAAACTGCCCGTTGCTCAGAATTTACAGTGACAGCCGTGTCGGAAAAGCGGCGTTCGCACGTACGATCCGCAGGTTCGCCGTGGTTTCCCAGAGTTCGGTAGGCTCCCGGCTCCTGCTTCCTGTGAAATCATTGTTATGGCAGGGACATTTAGGTCCCTCGACCAAAGCTTATTATAATTCGCCTTGCCGCCCGTGCTCCTCGACTTAAATACTGCAGCAGCGAAGTGCAGCCGGCTGGACTGGTAACGCGTTCGGGAAACTTGCCCAAGGCCGGTCCTCGGTAGTTATGTCAGCCGCTTGGAGACATCGCCGTGACAACGTCTTTATTCCCCCCTGTGCGGGTTTGACTGTGAAGGTTCATCATGCAGCAGCTAATCGGCTGCCCTAGTAGTCCAGCATAAATCAGGCTGCCCGGGGTGGGGGGGTTGGGAGGGGTGGGGTGGGGCAGCTATGAATTCTCAGGCCCGGGACAAAATGTATTGGGAGCTCCCATATATTTTGTAAGAAATTAAAAATAGTCACACTCCCTGAGGCTGCCTGCCTGCAGAGAGCATTGAGCAGTTGTCGTCTAAAAAACAGGGACCAAAACCAGAAGATTTCACCGGAGAAGTTGGGTGGTTAACTTTATTTACTTTGGCCCACTAGAGAGCAATTTTTGCCAAGTTTTTTACTAATCTTGTTTAAGCATCAATATCTAAAAAAAAAAAACTACTCACTGCACATCCACAGTTAACAAACTGTGGCTTCAGAACAACACAGAGCTAACCAACACAGAGCTAAGGATGCTGGGAAATGGTGTGAATTGAAAAGCCAGAGAAATCGATGCAAATCTTACACCGCCCGCAATCCCCCCCAGTTCTCAAGCCAGATTCTAAAGACCTTTTCCCTGAGAGAAATAATGGAAATTAGTCAGTGTGCAGAAGCCAATACATATTTAAAGGCATCTAAGATTGCTCAGATAGAAAATAAGACCCACAAAAAGTGCGACGCACTCCTATGAATATTTATCATTTAAGCCGTGTAAGTGCCATTTTCTCTGCCTGTCGTATATCCCTGGATAAATCTTTTAAACATGTCAACAGTTTCCAGATACTTTTCTTAAAAATTAATTTCCCAGCGGGTTGCATTGTGTTTATTTGTTTGCCTATCTATTTTTCAAGAGAGCATCCCTCGCTGCCAAGTGTAACTATATATTCAGTTTAAATTACAAGGAGTGGAGCTACCCCCAATCATTCTGCCACGCAAGGCCTGAGAATTTGAGTGGCTAATGGCTATTAAAACTTGTCATTCCCGAGAGCCAAATCCAGACTACCAGTCTAATTATTAGAGATGTTTCAGTGTTCTGCAAATCACATTCAGCACAACTAGGAATATGGCAGTTATTCAACGGGCCTATCAATTCAGATGGTGAACAATAAAGCACTCCTCGTTTGCTTTGCAGTGTGTAAGTTATCGCAGCAATGCACTACATAATGAAATGCATTGTAGACAAGCAAAACAATAGTGCTAATTCTGCATTGCTTTCCAAATAATTAAGCCAATGGCTTTTATGATCTCCTCGCTTCTGTATGGATTGCTGTCAATTATTCAGCAATTCTGATATTTTAATTAAAGCAACGCCCAGGGGATTTGGTTTCCATTTCAATTTGTGCAACAATCAAAAAATGTGTATTGGGAGACTGGCAGGATGTCTATAGAGGCATTTGAAATGACTTGTGAGGTCCTTATTCTTGCAGTGAACAGGCTATGCACAGTGTGAAAATGAATGTGCGATCTCATCTCTCACTGAGGTAAAGTATCCTCTTCCTCAAACTTTACATAGTGATCCCATGACATCCGACTGATGAAACTCTGCGTTTGATTTTTATGATTCAAATGCATTGGGAAATAGTAAAAAAAATTTCACTTTGGTTAATTAGCACCACAATAACACCATGGGCTTTTGACACAGCAGGGCTATAGGTTTATCAGCCTGTACACTAGCCAACCAGGCCCTTTTCAAATTCCCTCTAGATAAGCATTTGAACAAACATTTTGGAACTGTTTATTTTTTTATTTTTTCCCCATGGAGGTCTCAACCTCTATTACCTGCTGCTTCCTACAAGCTCAAATTGCTTGTTAGCTTGTGCGCTAACTGGAGCTAAAACACAAAGCTCGGTAGCTAGTAGTCTTCTAACATTACAAAAAACAAAATAACTTTCAGCCTAACTTCAAAACAACTGAGAACACCTGGGTAGATATCCAGCCAGCACAAGAGCACTGCAGCTTGCTAGCAAACTCAGTAGGAAGGCTGAGGTGATCAAAACCCTGATACCCAGCAGTCTCTCTCTTCACTCTCACATCCTGATCATCGCATTTATAATCAGCAAGAGTCAGTCAAGTTTGTAAATATTCAAAAATCTGTCCTTGCACACTGTCCTCGCATGCCATCAAACCATTTAAATTTTCCTTTTAAGAAAAAACATTTTATCTGTCATTTTTCTTCTTCTTCAAAATTTTATCCAACTGACAGGCGTCCCTGAGAAGTATTAGATTTTTTAAAAAGCATTATTATTATTAATATTTATTATTAACATTCTTAGTATTAGTATCAGTACAGTGCTGCACATCACATTTTAACTGGGACATAGGCCTAGTCATAGACAGGTTTTTCATAACTTCCTATCTGTTGAGTGCTGTTCTGGAATCAGCTGAGAAGGCTGATTGTGATGGAGATAAACCTCAGGGTTGTTAGCTGGGGAAATCCCCTCCTTCGCTAACCTCATCTCTGTGGCTTTGTTTAACCTGTGTCTGCCTACCTGCCCTTGTATCCTCTCCTGTGCCACGACTTCATTTTCTGGCATGTTTTTTTAGTTTTTTTTGTGCAGCGAGAAAATTGCATTTCATCAATTTCCAAAAAAACACACTGTTCTGTATAAAAACCAGGCCTGAGGGGTCAAACTAATTTTGTTCCGGCGGTGTTGTTTACCCAAGGTACAACAGGGTGGTAATGACATAAAAGGTGTGTGCGCGCGTGTGTGTGTGTGTATGTGAGTATGAGAGAGAGGAAGAGAGGAAGAGAGAGAGAGAGAGAGAGAGAGAGAAGCAACCAAAGTTACCCCACACTGATAACATGGCCCATCAATCAGTATGTAACAGCAATGCGTGTTTGTAGGCATTGCGTTATCATTGTATTAATGCATGCGCTGGCATGTATGCTGTCACTAATGAAGTATTTTCACTCAAAGAACATTTGAAATGCATTGCGCTCGGAAAGGGAACCTGATTCAAAGACATTCCATTAAGAATTTGAAACTATTTGCATGCACTGGCATTACAGAAACACAATCCTGTTCCACACAGGGGTGCTATGCCAGGGTCATTCTACCAGGAAGCAACAAGAACAATTAAACTAATCCTCTCTGAAGACCCCAGCAAGGCTGATGGACAGAATGAACAGAGCCTAATGTGTAAAAAAAAAAAAAGGTAAGTGAAGATGAGTTGCCCTCACTTGCTAAAATTTTAAGTGGTTTTTAAGAGGACATTTGCGACTGTTTGCTGTACTGATGTTCCAACTTTTTATCTTTCAACTTTTTCAGAAAAATAAAAAAAAGTTTTCTTTGAAGCCAATTGCCATGCACAGTTTGATTGACAGCTGCTGAATCAGTTTGAAAACAAACAAACTTGGAAAATGAAAGTTTTGGAAACGCAGATCAGTGTGCCGGGGTTTTTGTGTGCCAAAGCATGCTGCTCTCTTATTAGACAATAGCAGCGCCTTCAGAAGTAGCAAAGCGAAAAAAAAAAAAAAACAGTTTTTTTTTCACCCGAGACTCAAGAAAGCCAAAATGGTGCAATATGTTCCGAGGTCTCGGTGGCTCCGTTCTGGTTTTTGCGTTCAAACTGAAGCCTGTCAGTTGCGCGCTCACGCCGGGCTTCAGCTGTCAATCAATTGTCGTCAAACAGATGCGTGGCAGATTGCAGCAGATGTTACTGTGATTGGTGGGTGGATTCTAGAAGCGTTGAGGCCTCTTGAGCAACCGTATCAGAGCCGGGGGCCCCCTCCCTTCCCTCATCTGAGTGGAAACCTGTGGGCTCAGAAGTCCCTCCCTCAAGGGAAAGTTCTGGATATGAGGGGGTTTTTTTCCACTAAATTCTGCCGAAACGTCTTCCTCCATCTTGTGAGTCTTGGATTTGTGCACTGCGTATGGAGTGGAAAAGCTTCCTGCTGAGGAGGTTCCATGGAAAATCAGCGGCTTTTTTTCCTCAAACGAGTCAAACATGAGGTCTCTCTTAGCTGTACTGATTAAACTTGTGATCATCGTGCTTCTCCAAGGGCAGAGTGTATCAGTTTAAAGCATCTACTACTCTCTGTGATAGATGGCTATTACATTATTACGTATATTATGGCATTATTACATTTTAAATCAGGAATTAGATAGACAACATATATTGAATGGTGGGAGAGGGGTTAGTGTATGTGTATGAGTGAAGGCATCAAAAGTGCTGGCACTAATGCTGATCACTGCAATGAATGACTGAGTTTGCTGTTATATTCATTACAGATTCAATTGCTAAATCGGGTGACAAAACAGGGCAATTATATACGTTAATTAAGCCCTTGAGTACAGCATGGACATTTGTGTATGTTTTTGAAAAATATATTGCGCTACCTTGGATATTTGGTAGCACTATTTGAATGCTAACATGAATGCATGTTAATGCAATGCTTAAGTAGGCTTAATAAGCACTACATAAGCATTCATAAACGTTTGCCATTTATAGTCTGCAATGTCAGCTGGTTTCAATTGTTCTTATTTCCTGTTTTTCTGTAATGAGCCTTTGTGACAAGGTTTCTGTATAAAAAAAAAAAATAAAATAAAAAAAAGGGGGTAAATTATATAGTGCTTACGAAAGACTTACCTACCTCCCGTGAAGTGGCATTCAAATAAAGTGTTACAAGCTATTCGTTTAGGAAAAAGAAAAGAAAAGAAATGCATACATTACACACGATTCAGATGTTAAGTCTGCGGAATGAAATTGAACGCAGTCGGCTCCTCCCCCATCGCCTCGAAACCCCCGGTGAGAGACGCTCGGGTGATTTATCTTCGTTCTCCTGACACGAACGTGTGCGCGTTTCAAGCCTGCCGCGAATTGCCGGCGATGACATTTTTGTCAAACCAATAACGAAAACAAAAGGTAGTGGGAGTGTGAGA
Source organism: Anguilla rostrata (assembly GCF_018555375.3). Lineage (NCBI taxonomy): Eukaryota > Metazoa > Chordata > Actinopteri > Anguilliformes > Anguillidae > Anguilla > Anguilla rostrata. The sequence goes on along the minus strand of NC_057935.1, from coordinate 69,332,991 downwards.
CAAAACAGGGGAGAGAGCGGGGTGGGGGGGTGGCGGTGGCTGGCGGTTCAGGAAAGGGGGGGGCTTGGGGGGATGGTGGAGGGGGGGAGTGGGGTGGGGGGTGGTGGTGGTTCAGGACTTTTTCAAATGTAATTTGTATTTCTCAACTGCTTTGGCATTTAAAAAGCCTTTCTTTTTTTCCGGCAGCTCGCTTTGTAGTACGTCCGGGTTGAGAGATTAATTATCCGTGAATTTCCAAGGTGCATATACCCCCCCCCTCACTCCCTGCCACTGCTGTTGATGCTGGAGATAAATTCACTGCAGTCACAATCTCTGAAAGACAGCAGCCGGCAAAATGCCAGCAATTAAGACATTGTCTTTGACAGCCAGGAGTTTGTTCCCATCATGCCCTGTTTCCCTCTTATTCGACTGACTGCGCTGATTCCTGCAGGAAGTAGCACAGTGGTCTATCACATAAGGTTTCCATCAGGGAGCCCTTTCAACACCCACTAAAAACTAATATTCAATCACAATTTATTTTACGGGCATCCTTCTCCATGACAGGACTCGTATTTCAGGACTGAAGGGGCTTTAATTGTGTTTCATAACAAGAACAATGAGCACTGGATCATGTGATCGCGTATAAAATATGAAAATATGCACATAGTGTGTACGCGTATGCATATCTTTAGTGTTCCTGCCGCTAGTGAATTCTAAATTGTTTGTTTTATTATTTGACATATTGCCTTTCACATTATGTTCGGAACATTGCGACGATAAAATCTGCCAGTGAGTTATCCATCCAACGTAATGGTTTTCTATAAATTTAATAGGTTCTTAATGTTCGATGCGAACACACTGTTCCCGGACAATTGTCTGATGCCATTTTGGTGGTGGAAAGACAATGACCTTAAAAGCTGTCCCCAAAGTCCCATCTCCCTGTGGCACCAGTCATGTCCTGTCCTAATTCACTGAATTGAACAGGATTATCATAGCCCTAGCATTAGCCATCAGGCCCAGCTTGTCAAAACCAGCAGGCCACCGTGTGTGCTAATGGGAAAACACAGCACGCTAAAGATGACAGGAGAGAAAACCCATCTAATTCAAATTTGCTGGGTTCAAGGGGGTTGTGTCTTTTGCTGGTCTCTCTCTCGAAAATCTTCCAAGGTTGGAAAAACACTTTTTTTTTCTCTCTAACCAGCAAAACTCTCGACATTTCTTGAAAGATGTTTTTTTTTTTTTTTTATTTATTTATTTTTATAATGATCTAGTGGTGAGCAGAGAGGTTTCACGGTGATTCATAACTCTGATCTTGTGGTGGATTGCCGGGTTTACAGGTAGCACAGTTACTGTAACTGCTGTACCGTTTCGGGCCTGACTCAAATGCCAGGCCTCTGATCTCCCACTGCTGCGCGGGCTCTCTTATCAGGTGACAGACGCGTTTAGTCAGAGCGGCATCAGCATGTGAGAATAGCGTGCAGTCCTGATCAAATAGCATGCTTCCTCTCTGAGGCAGCACACACACACGCTCACACGCACACACACGCGTGCACGTACACACACACACACTCACGCACACACACATAGCCTACATGCACGTACACACACACACACTCATGCACACACACATGCATGCACGTACACACACACACTCACGCACACACACATACACGCACACACTCACGCACACACACACACATGCATGCACGTACACACACACACACACACACACACACATACATGCATGTACACACACACACACTCACGCACACACATGCATGCACGTGGATTTGGAATACCTGACCAGAAGGTCTAGTATTACTGAGCATTTTACTTATAGTGAATTGCTTGGATTTTTAAATAAATAAAATGAAATAAGTTGAAATATTAACATAACATAACATAATGACGAGAACATGCCATTCAGCCCAACGATGCTCGCCATTTTCCTAAATTAGGCTATACCTAGTGCTCTCATTACCGGCAGACTAGATGATACGGTGTTAGGTACAGTTCAAAGTCTAGTGTTGAAAATCCTCAGAGTTTCTGCCTTTACTTCATGACAGGCAGGCTATTCCACACATTGACTACTCTCCATGAAAAAATTCTTCCTAATGTCTGTACGGAATTTAGGCTACCTTTTGCTAATTTCCATTTGTGTCCCCTTGTTCTACTAACAGTACTCAACCTTACCAACCTCCTGTAGTTCACTTTGTTCATCCCCTTTAACTCAGAATCACATTTAGGCCTATACAATTTCTAATTGACAATGGCAGTCCACAAACAACTATGCTGCATCTCTTTAAAATAAATTACAGAAAATTCCAATTAAAGAGAATTACATAATACAGTATAGCATAATACAATACATTACAGTTAATCAATAGCACCAAGCGACATTATAATTCATTGACAACACCACCAAGATCTTCAAACTACTGGCGATCTTACAATATACTAAAATAAACATGCTCAGAAACTCATATATACATGTAGCCCTCCCACCACAATGCTCATTTACATAATATACATAGGTAATACTGAAACATATGAAACTTCCACTAATACACTAAAATGCATGGGAGGAGCTGTGATGGGATGCACCAGTTTACTGTATGTCTAGGGATCTCACCTGGGAGACTGGGAGGCCTCAGGTAGCTTTAAAGATGTTAGTATGTAGCTATACTGCTTGTGAACAATGACTCCCATGCATAAACACTTTGACTCACGAGCCCCCACTTGGAGCACTCACACTCAAAGAACCAGTTATTTTATTAACCTAAAATGGTGCTCTACTTGTGCGTAACATTTGACTCCATGTATAAGGAGTAAAACCACAATACCAAAATACACCAAATTATAATGGGCTTAATCAATTTCAAGAGAAAAATATGCAATAACACTATACACAGTCCAGGATACATCTTTAACTACAATAGTGGCATTTATTTAAAAAAAAAAAAACACCAAAGTGCCATCAACTTGACGCCATTCAAACTTAGGCAGCCCATACACACTGCATGGCCCCTTCAACGGTCAGTATTAGCCTAAATGAAAGAAATGAACACGAAACCAAAATAACAAACTAAAGAAAATAACCCGGGGTTTTAGGCTGTTCGTGCACAGTTTGTCTTTATACGTTGGCGCGCATGTTGGAGCTCATATGAATCCACACAAGAATAATGTTGAGGTTTACTCACACACACAGGAAAACAAGTCACTGGCGATCCGAATGCAGGTCCGACACAAACACACTCGTCCAGCCGCGTGCTGTCCTCTTCGTGTGGCTAGCTGCAGGTTAGCTAACCCGAAACAGTAGAGAAAACACTTCGTCGAGAAGAAAATAAGAAAAACTGGAATTTACACCAAAACGTCCGCACCTTCCCATCCCGTACCGCGACTTAATTCAATGACGATGGCGAAAACCGATAATCAATTCCAAAACGTGCATTCAACTCAGAGACTGTAAAAAATATGGACAAAGCTACTGTGACGTCCCCCATTGCCTCTCCGTGGGTCTGTAAAACACGTTTTGAAGCTCAATGGCGGACGGGCGCGGCCATGTTCTCGATTTGGAGCCAAAACCATAGAGTTAAGCGGTCTTGTGATTTTTACAATGTGATTGACAGTCCGGTGCGGAAAAGCCCATCAACCTGAACGAACGATTGCAGAACGAACTTGAGGCTAGCTGACTGTCTGCCGTTATGTTTTAAAATATATGATCAAATGTTTACGGAGTTTAATTTCCATCCGTGACTGTACTGTGTCATGTAATCACGTTATATGTATGACATTAATCATACAATTATGTTCAGTTATATTTATGTTTCTCGGCAAAACGAATATGCTTAGCTAGCATATCAGTTTGCCAGTGAGCTAGGTAGGCTATCCGTGGTTAGCTCACGCATTAGCAATATGAACTACAGGGGAAGAACATCGACTGCACTGATGGTCAATCAATGAGAGATGTGTAGACTACTGGTGATTTGACTAGGCTAATTTTCATATAACGGTCTGGTAGACCTGCTGTTAACCAAGCAAGTTATCGTCGTAGGTTTTCGCCACAGTCAAGTTAATGAGCCATTAACTGCTACTACTCCATCGCCGTTTGTGGTGTTTACTTGCAGGGTGACGCTAGCTTGACCGATCGTTCGCAAGTCACTTTTTACCGAATAAAAATTAACACTGTCAGCGGTGATTAACAAATCTACTAAGTACTTTAATAACTGATTTACAGGCGTGTAAATATGACAACGCACTTTGAAGAGCAAGTTTTCCACCTGTTGCATAAAGACAAAAATAATGTACATGGAATTTCTAATTATTATTATTTTCTTGCTAGCTTCTAGCTTTGTCACATTCGTGCAGCTTAGCCCAGGTAGACATTTACGGAATGTACACGACTGACAATCCGTCAAACAGGTTTGACAGATGGAATATTTGCCGGTTATGGTTATCTAGCTAGTCAAATGGCTTGGTAGCCGAAGTTCCGAACTGTTTTAGCATAGGCTACTGGACTACCACATATAGCAAATAAGCGTTAGCTGATTACGCTTTCTGCCAACTAATTATTTGGTAAGTGGGCTAAAGGAAATAGTAAAAATGACTCGGCTACCGCAAAACTTCAGAGGAGGATTATTTTATGGTCGTATAGTGCAGCTGTGAATAGCACACGCTATAATGAAACCACTACAAAATGGGATGCCTGCATTTTCCGCACAGGTGGACCGTGGTCGGAGCCGCAATGTCAAGGCCAAGAGACGCCACCTCCCACTCCAGTGACCACAGATTGTAACCCCTACTGTAGCTCAGTCCTCTGCAGTAATCCGGAAGTGACGCAAGCTGTACCTCATTGGTTCAGAACAGATATTGGCACTGTGCCCAAATGACGCAATAAATCATGAAATCGACCCATGGACAGTCATAAGATGAATAATATACACATATTATGACTATTTGTTCTTGTGAGAAAAAATTATTGACTTTGTATTTTGATCGCATTTGTACCGTAGACTTACATGGAAACCGGATATGAAAACACCTATACTGGAGCCATCCGTAGTGGCGCTAGTGAGCAACCAGGAATTACAACACCAGGAAATGAGCTTCAAAAACGAAGTCTGGTTTTGGCCGCTTGATTCAACTCAGTTTCACTAAACAGTTTTACGATCTCTCCTGCACCGTGCACCATCTGCTTCTCTCTTCAGTTGGAGTCTTCTCCTGCAACCCCTAACTAGTTCCCACTTGACCTCTTGTCGAACCCCCCATCACGCAGCGTGATTGGACAACATATCTTTTAATCAGCACAGCCAGAGAGTTCACTAAAAGTTTAACTAGACCTTCACTCTCCGTGAACTTTCTAAAGTAGTTCTCGTTTTATCAGCTTCTATCGCGTGAACCAATTATCTAAATCACCCAGTTGCATAGGATAAACTGCAGCTAGCCCCACACGAATGGCACAGAAAAAAACACTGGCCTCTCTGAACAACATTACCCCACCCAAATCCAAGAATGAATTAATTAATTAAAATACATGGCAAATATCAGATCAAATTGGCAAACATCTTCCAAGGGCACTACATACAAAGTAGCTAATCTTATGTTGAGGGAACACAGGCAGTCATTTGACTAAAACCTTCTCGCAGGAAAACGCAGACATGCTGCCCCTGTCAGTTGGAATCCGTCCTGTCTGTGGTGTACTGTATGAGAGGATGATTCATCGGTGGGGAGACCACGGGCTCTTTGTCTTTTTGATTTGTCGCCCCCTGTCCTCACCGGCGGCCTAGCGGGCCCAGTCGTCTGCCCGGGCCTATCATTCATCAAATCCCTGGCGTGGTAATGGCGGCAGATACCCACATCTCCTCCAAGGAAAGGGTCAGTGGTAGCTGTAGCTGCTGCAGGTGTGTCCAAAGAAGAAATATGCACTGTGGTCAACGGTCACTATGGAAAGAAAACAAGAAAAATAAACACACTGGTTACTGAAAAAAAAAAAAAAAAACACGCTAGAGCTGAAAGATCATCAGAAGTGAGAGGGAGGGAGTGAGAGATTGCGTTCATGGGGGTTGAAGGAGGTGATTGGAATAATGGCTTGTGGCACTTCGGAAGAGAGATAATCAGACTCTAATTTCTCATTGTGGGAAAAACAGGAAGGTGGTTAGAATAGCTGGGGTATGTTTTGACAGGGGGTTCTCAGATGGGTTTTGGGATGAGAGGCACATGGGTCATGAAGAGGACCTGTCAAAAATACAAACAAGGCGACTCCAGAATTCGTGCCGCGGCAAGAAAGTCGGTGTGGGGTAAAATGCCCAGTGTTAATTTCACTCTAACGGATAGCGGTAGTAGTGTAATCAGGAGGAGCTGGTCTTGTAACCTGAAGGTCACAGGTTCGATTCCCAGGTAGGACACTGCTGTTGTACCCTTGAGCAAGCTACTTAACCTGCATTGTTTCAGTATATATCCAGCTGTATAAATAGTAAATGATATGCAAAAAAAGAAGAAAAAAGTTGCGTAAGTCGCTCTGGATAAGAGCATCTGCTAAATGCCAGTAATGTACTGTATTGACTGTCTTAAAACCAAGTGACTCTAGTGAAGCTGGAATCTAGACATCCAGAGGGGTAGAAATCTAAGTTCAGACACGTTTTGACATAAACAGACTAGGTTAAACTGAATATAGCTTGGGCTATATTGGGTTAGCTAGTAAACTTTCACTTTTCATGGCAAAAATATTTACTGGGATTTTATGTCAGTAAATATGCATGCTGTAGTTTAGGTCTGGATGCTGAATTATCAGGACACAAGGCCAATAAGCTGTATTTTGTAAGAAGCTTTTCTGGGGGGAAACAACTAATTCACCGATTGAGAATGGTCAGTTATACATATAAACTCCGTAGTTTCCGAACAATGCACTCATATCATTTGCACATGAGTTCATATATGCATCTCTTACAGAGCACAGGCTAAATTTTCGTTTGCATTTTCAACAAATTAAGTAGTCATATAGTGAATAGTAAATAGTCTGCTTGGATTCCGGGTTTATGGCACCGTAGTGATTTTTTTTCAAGCCCTTTTTTTTCTCCATGTCGCGGAAGAGAAATCAGTCCCAGCCTCTTCACAAATTATTAAGGTGGGGACGCCGAGGTGCAACCACTCCTCTGGGTCGGGAGTAACCTTCAGACAAATGAGTGGCATTATATTATCAAGCAGGGAGGGCAGGAAAATCGACAGATCGATACCGTTCACTCTCGCCCCCCTTCACCCCTGGAATGTAATTACAGACCCCGCAGCTGTTTAAACGCATCTTTGGATATGACTGGACAGCACATTGGATGTCACTTATAGCCTTGCAAGAGAATTGCTCCGATCTCTCAGTTCCCCCGGCATTTTCTCCAGAGGCCCTTCTGATCGCCCCTCGCTTATGATACAATCTATGCCTCATAGGTTTCTGTCTCAGGTATTGACATCTCGGGCAGAAGGACTGAGTGGATTTGTACGAACACTGTCGGTAAACAAGAAGGCCATTATCGAGGCCCAATTACCCCTGAATGAATTTCGCCGTGATTAGGAGATTGGGTGTTCTCTCTCGCATCGCCTATCGAAAGATGGTGCCTTGATTACAAAGTCACTGTCTGTCCCAAGAATTTAGTTTTGTGCCCTATAAAATATTTGAAATAAATTATAATGGTGTTATATCCTACACATAAACAAATACGACTAGTACGAGTAATAATAATAATATACACTGACTGTAACCTACGAATGATTGGTCAAGATCGTCACATTGTGTAAAATTCCACCAACCACGCGTAAACAATTTTCAGCGAGAAGCTCCAGCCAAGGGCCTGGTGGTGTAGGTCAACCCGCTCTTATCCGTGTGTGAATGAGGGCCTGGTGGTGTAGATCAACCGCTCTTGTTTGTGTGTGACTGAGGGCCTGGTGGTGTAGGTCAACCGCTCTTGTTTGTGTGTGACTGAGGGCCTGGTGGTGTAGGTCAACCCGCTCTTATCCGTGTGTGAATGAGGGCCTGGTGGTGTAGATCAACCGCTCTTGTTTGTGTGTGACTGAGGGCCTGGTGGTGTAGGTCAACCCACTCTTATCCATTTGTGAATGAGGGCCTGGTGGTGTAGATCAACCGCTCTTGTTTGTGTGTGACTGAGGGCCTGGTGGTGTAGGTCAACCCACTCTTATCCATGTGTGAATGAGGGCCTGGTGGTGTAGGTCAACCTGCTCTTATCCATGTGTGAATGAGGGCCTGGTGGTGTAGATCAACCGCTCTTATCCGTGTGTGAATGGCTTTAACAGCCCCGCAGGGAGTGTGCTTTCCCTTAATAATTCATCCAGTTTGGTCAGAGGGACCAGGCCGCCACTGACTACCCTGGTTTTCAGCGCTGACGTGTATGACAGTTGAAGCATCTCGCCTCAGCAAAACAAAAACAGAAAAGTTGTTTTCTGTGCCCCAAACCTTGTGTCTAGGTATGATGTAAAATATTTTATGGAAAAATATTTTTTCTGGTTCTTCCTTTGATGAACAGCCTTTAACCCCCCCCCCCCCCCTTAATTACATGGGTAAGGTATTGGCAGACGGAAATAAATAGAGACCATGTGCAAGTCCAACAGATGTAATTTTGGATTAATTGTTCAATTACCTCTGAGCCTAGCAGGCTCTTCGGGCATGATATAAGGGTTCATTTATTCTGCCTTCTGTCTTCTCTAATGTAATTTATAGTCTGCACTTTTTTGTCTATAAATTGGGAATATTATTGCCTCTCCTGCAAAGTCAGGTAAGACTGAAACCATTGCTTAAATCATATTTTGCAAGGATGAGCCCAAATCTTAAAGGCATACAGTATATAGAAGATTATGTAAATAGCAATGTGGAGATTATTAATATTATGTTTCTATTGCATGAAGGTTCAGACAAATGCAGTACATAGAGACAAATGCGTCAATGTGCCTTCTTTTATGGGTACCTGGGAAACATGCTATAACTAGAGCCAGCAGTTTGTCTCCACTTGTTTTCTCACATATAATTCAGTCCTCCACTAAGAAGATGCCAATAGCCTTTTTGTTTAAGCCGCGTATCGAGTAATTATCCGGATTGTACCAGTTTTCCGTTTTCATTGTTGGCTTCATGGATTCTGACACCATGTTTTTCACACCCCCTGAATTATATCAACCGGTCTATTGCTAGTGATGACTGTTCATTGTCGTAATGTGGTCATTGCAACTTAAAGGCTTTTATGTTTAAAAACTTTAAATCGTGTAAGGATGTCTTAATGTATAACTTGCATGTCAGGCACGAACGCAGTCATATTTTTAGTATCAACCTTAAAATCCGCTGAACGTTTCTTCAGGCCATCCACAGCTGTGGAGTAAATTAGTGACAGGACAGTTTATCAGCAAGGGAAACTTTTTAAACCAGTTTGTGATGGCTTTTCCTTGAAGACCAAATAAAATATGCGCAGCATAATTGTCTGTCCATCTGTTGATTCATCTGTGACCACAGATATGTCACCAGAGGTTTTGATCAGTTCTTTAATTTAGACATTATGCAAAGCAGCTGTGTCTGGCACATGCCTCTGTCAGAACTGTCTGGCTGACTTAATTGCCCCCCTTTCTGTTACATGCCTGTTTAAAACTGCGGTCCATCTGGGAATATTCACTTTTTTTTTTCCATGAAGGAATATTTGCAGTAAACTGCATCTGTTAAAAACGGGTTGTTTGCTCGAGGCTGTCCTTCCACCTGTCGAGGGCTGACATACTGTCATATCTTCTTTGTATGATTTATTTTTTAAATAACTTAAATGCACACGTGGCCTGTGCACTAGTTGGGTACTGTTAGACTCGTTCACTCTGAGATGTGTTTTTTGTAGCGTGAGAATTTGATGCTCCGTTTTCTTTCATGCTCCCCATATATTTAGTGAACAGATTGTTTTAAAATGTAATGACTGGCCACCCAGTGGTATTGTCAGCCATTTGAGTATCTACAGGGACCCCTGGAGGATGACAGTTAAAATGCAAGTTTAAACCCCTGTGGGATTAATTGGTGGTCATAGCCATAACTGCACATGTCCTTGCCACCGTTGGCTTGCTCTGTGGCGGTTTAGGCCAGGGTTAAACTGTGAAGCATATTGCGACAAATCTTTGGTAAAATGTGCTATTTAAATAAAATGTATTTAATTTAATTGATTGATTGATTTATATATCGGTATGTCGTTTTTAGACATACAGTAGTAGTAATAAATTGTCTGTTTCCCTTTGCCACGGGTAATGGTGTTTAAACCTATGGTGTTGGTGTTGGCCAGAGTTTGAATTAGTGTATGTGAGATTGCAGCCCTGGGGGGGGGGGGGGGGGGCTCAGATCTGCTTTGGGGAGGTGGGGGGTGTGCTCCCCTATAACCCCAGCCTGTGGTATGTTCTGCCTTAACAATCAACAATTAATGTGCTAATGCTAATGTAATAAGTGACTCAAGCTCTCTCAGGCAATCTCAACAGGTGGGAGCCACCGTAGGAGCGATCAAACCTGTGGCACAATAGCACTTCACGCAGTGCTGGGGGAAACAAATTTCAAAATGTGCTATTACAATTACTCATTTTATGCATATTTCAGCACACGCCCCCAACTCTGGTGTTGAGTTAGAAAGGGCTTTTTTTTCTCTTTTTTTTTTTTACGCAACAGGTCTGCTGTGAAAATAGACCTTTTCCAGACAGTGGAGGAGACCTCCGCCTGCTTGGCACACGCTCAGTCTGCAGCGGGGGCATTCTGTGGTTAGGGTGCCGACAGACGAGCTGGCAGCGTGGTTTTGGAGTGCTGATGTGGACGATAACATCCACTCCAGCTGATATCACGACTGATAATCCGAAATTATGTGCATTTTTAAACAAGCATGAATGGGAGGGATGGTAAATTCGGTAAGATAGGTAGTTTCCACACAAATATGAACAACAGAACAAAAATATATATATTATTCAATCTTATTTTAAAAAATATGTAATTATAATTTTGTTTGTCACTTTCCTTTCCTCCTGCTAATGCCACTTCCTGCTCCAGCCACTTCCCTGGTCATAACAACTGACAGACCAATTGACTGCAGAGGCAATTACGTATGTCATGTTTTATTTCGTATTCAAGAAAATCCATCACAGGTTTAATTAACCTGTGATGTGATTTTCCTTACTGATACACTTGTGAGATACAGCTCAAAGAAATATTTCCAAAATTTACTCAAAAGGCAAGTCAATACTTTTCTGTTATTACCAATTCGGTCAAAGCAAAAAAAAAATGTGTCTCTTCATATGAACTTGTATCACCAAGCACTGTCAGTCATTAGCATAAGAAACAGTGAAACAACTGACAAATGATCAACTATCAAATGATCAGAGTTTATAATCCCAAATTTTCATTTTAACACATGACGTACACCACATTTAATTTATCATTTGTTTTATGAACTTCTGCCGCAAAAATAAAGAAATAAAATAAAATACATTTTAAAAATAATAATAATTTAGAATTTGAAATGTAATATAAATGCTCCCATATTAAGTGTGCACATTTCCCACTGCTTCTACCAGAAAACTTCCCTGTTCAGCATTTCAAATTGCTGCCGTGTGTCCACAGTCCTAAATAATTGGGCTGAATCTGACACCTAAGTGCCACATGTAAACATCACTGTCAATCATCGTCTGTGCTTGATTAGTGCTAATTACCTTATCAAAGTCAATGATTGTGGTGGTGCAATCAGGATAACTGGTTGATATATGGCTTGACAGAAAAGCTATTGACCTATTGCTGGTAGAGTACTAAGGTACATGGGAGACAAACAGCCTGGTATGTTCATCTAATAATATTTAGTCAATTTAATCTGTACACCCAGTAGGTTTTTGTAATAATTGTGTCCAGAAGTTCAACAAATCAGATCCATATGGAAGGCAAATTACATTAGCAGGAGGAAAGGAAAGCGACAAACAAAATTATAATTACATATTTTTTAAAATAAGATTGAATAATATATATATTTTTAAAATGTTTATTTTACAAAAAAATAATTGTTAGGTCAGTCAAATATTAAAATAACATTACAGATATAAAACAGATACTCTCAAATAATGGCTCTGAGGTTTGCTGTTGGAAGTCAAGCTAAGCATCATGCCATTATTATTAGAAATTAGCTGTTTTAGCCTGTTTTTAAGAACTGTACATCTCCAGGAACAGGGTTGGGCAGCCCTGCTCTAGCTGTTGAATGAGGTGTGCTTTCTTAGGGTTGGAGTTAAAACCATATCACCGTTAGGCTTGTAAAAATTGGAACACTAAGTTGAAAGTAAGATTGAAAGAAGATATGAAAGGAGGGAAAAAATAATAGAAAACAATAAGCATCGCAAACTGCTCCTGTTGCACTTGTTGTCCCGTGATGCAGTGAAGAGGCAGTTGTTGGACAGATGGTGGAGATCGAGAATTTGTTTTCCTCTGTACGTTTAGATTTCTCTCTGCTTAAACTGGCTGTGGAGCTGTAACGCGAGAAACGTACATAAAAATGTGATTTCTCGCCAGAAGCTGTCATCTGCCTTAAAATACAACTGCAATAACAGCGCGGGTCCTTGTGAGAACAACCGTAAAGTCGTGGACACAAACACGGTATTTTGTTTTTCAAAAGGACCGCTTTATTTAAGAAAATTACGCGATTGATAATCATAATTGTACGACCTAATCCTAATAAATTCAATGGTGTTTGACCCTATTAAGTGCATTACAGTAAGCCTCTGTATGACATAGGACAGGACAGTTGATGACAAGGCTGAGACACAAACGCATTCCCTCCCACACAGTCTATGACTAAACACATCACTCATAAAAAAGTTTAAAATGTTTGAAAAAGGAGAACATATAAAATCCATTTAAAGACATCAAGATGACAAAATAGATTTCTGAAGACTTACATTTTTATATTTATCAAGGTTATTATATTATTTTTGCTTAACAAATATTTCAAACTTTGCAGTCATGCTTGCCTTTAAGACTAGACTCTTTACCAAAACATTTTTTTTTAACCAGAAAATTTCATCTTGAAACATATTTTTAAAATACTTTCAAAAAACATGATTAAGTGATTATGGCCACGACAGTCATACACTTCAGGGAAAAGATAGAATTGATATTTTCATTGATCATGGTTGTCTAAAATTTGCTTGGCTATTTTTTTTCTATTTTAAAAAGTGCTTTTCTGCCCCCTACTGGTGAGAAAAAGCTGTATGTTTTCTGCCCTGGCCTGTTAAGATTTCCACGTTCCATGAATGCAGCAGTAATTGGCCTGTCAATTAATAATGATCAATAATTGATGTAAGAAGTGCGGGTTGAGATAACTAAATAAAATAATATTAACTTAACCCCTTCTCAGCACATTTAGCAAATAGAAAATAAATAGAACTCTCCTACCTCAGGTTCTCACACTTAATATGAGGAGCATTCTCTATTTTCTCTTTTTTTATTTATCCTGTGAATAAAAAGGCGAATGAAGGTTTTGGTGCCCTGACCAACGATGGAAGTTGTGGGTAGGAGAGACGTGACTAATGCAGTGATGTAATCTCCCAGACGTTCTGATATCAGTCAGTCCATGAGAGAGAGAGAGAGAGAGAGAGACAGAGAGAGACAGAGAAAGAGAGAGAAGAGGGAGAGAGAGAGAGAGAGAGGAGGAGGAGAACATTTTGGGCAAATTGGAACAGATAAAAACACCTCCTGATTGAATGGGCCAAATTTGACCGAATTCGCAACAGATTCCATCCCAAAAATGTACTTTTAGTTTTAGTGATAAAAATGATTTTACGCCACAAAGCGGCAGTGTTAGTGCAGGTAGCGCAGACAGCGCGACTGCGCCTCTGAAGCTGTGTAGAATGGCGGGCGTGGCGGCTCTAAGTGCCGCGGAGCTGCTTCGCATGCAGACGGGCGGACGTGTGTTTACCTCAGCCTCCGGCGGGGAGGTGGGGGTGGGGGGGGGGGGGGGCGGGGGCGGGGGTGGGGGGGAGTGTCGAACGTCTGATGACAGGTTCGCAGGAAGTGTGACACGGAGCGCGCCGAGTGCATTGTGGGAGTCGGATGACTCACGGTTCCACAACCCCACCCGCACTGCCCAACGACCCCCCCCCCCACCCTCCACCTCTCGTCAGAAAGCATGCTGGGAAGTCTGCACACAGGTGACAGTTTATTCCTTTAAGACGCTGGTTTTCTGAAATCCCGATTAGTCATACTACAACCCCCCACCACCACCACCACCACCACCACACACACAGCTCTTATTTCTGGTAACCTGGCAGGATTTCTCTCCCACCCCCTACTTGCCCCCAAATTGAAACCAGAAACAGGAAGATGGGTTTTATAACACCGATGCGGGTTATAATGTTTCCAAACCTATTACTGAAACAATAGAAGCACTGTACCTTTCGGTAAGCCTCTGTCATGACTTATCCCACTTTTGTAGAGCAATAGCCTCTATACAATAGTGTGGATGGTTCCCAGAAAGGCTGTCAGCAAAGCCTTCCATTGACGCCTTCGACCAAATGAACCACAATGCACTAGTCAGTCTTTCATGGACTTATATAAAGATTGTTGATTGTTAAAAGTAATTACAATGCTTTTTTTTACATTATTTCTTTCACCAAATATAAAAACATATTAAAATAATGCACCTAATGACTCCCATAGATTAGCGGATGACAGAAATCTGACATACTCTCACATTTAACAGCAATCTGTCCTAAGTCAAGGGATATTACTCCTAGAGGTGCACACATCTTAAGATTCTGCAAAGACTGGGAATCATGCAGCTTCACACATTAACACACCCCAATAGAATTATTTTGGAGGTTTTTTTTATCTTGGCCCTCCCTTGGGTGTGCTGACGTCAGACAAAGACAGCGCACCTATTGGCTGTTGATAGTGTGGGATTATAAATCGCCCCCGTTGACCACCAAAAACATTTCGAGCCTAATGTCTAAAGCTCCACGATAAAATTAAACGTTTTTGATTTTGTCAGAACAGTCAAGACGAGAAAAAAACTATCACAAACTCGGTCGGAGCTGTCTTAACACAATCTCACACAAACTTTGAGCCATGACAGGGGAGCACGCTGACTGTGGTAAGGGTGGAAACATTCTACTACAACTTCTAAGGCCGTGGAATGGCTTAAAATATCCTCATATGTAATGTCAGCATTGATTAAGAATATGGTCCAGTCTTTGACATGAACTCAAGACGCCTTGTGAGGCTTTCTTCCATGACAGCTGTAGGTTTTCATTTCAGCTCTAATTTTGCACACCTGACTCTACTAACTAGCAGCTCAATGAGATTACATTACATTTTACATTTTACATTTATTTGGCAGAGATCTCTTTTTGTCGAATGAGGTGAGCTTTGTTAGGGTTGGAGTGAAAACACACAGGATGGTAGATCTCGAGGAACAGTTGTACCACTGTATTAAAGGGTATTTTTTAATACATTTTGATTTTGCCGTGCAAAAATTGCAGCACTTTTTTTATATACACAGCCAGCCCCTCCATTTCAGGCCAGTGCGCTGCAAGCAGCAGTGTGATGTAATCGTACTCTGGATCAATGCAGCACTGATCGTGTGCAGATTAAGTGATCTTGTACACAGATCAGCTGACGCCCCAAGGGCTTTGTGAACAGGATGAACCATGGAGGTGATTTAATGATCCAGTGGAGAGAGAGAAAGAAAAAAAAAGAGAAAAAAGTACACGCTGAAAGCCACTTGTGTCAGGTTCGAAGGGCAGATGGGTCCCTGGGGTCTACCAGCACTACTGCATAATTCTGGCAAACCTGCATTAAGGATATCTAAAACGAACAAGAGACAGGGGGCACTCTTCCCTCATGTAAAATAAACCCTAATGCCCCAGTGCAGTGACGGGGACACTGTGCTGTAGGAGATGCCGTCTTTCGGATGAGACGTTAAACAGAGGTCCTGACACACTGTGGTTATTAAAGATCTCATGACACTTATCGCTAAGAGTAGGGGGTTCCCCGGTGTCCTGGCCAAATCCCAGATCTGGCTCACACAAAAACTTGCCGCCATAATCATCATCCCCAGATTTAATTGGCAAAAAAAAAAAAAAGTTATCTCCCTCTCCACCTTCGCTAATGTGTGGTGAGCTTTCTGGCGCAAAATGGCTGCCGTGCATCACCCGGGTGGGCGCTACACATTGGTGGTGGGTGGGGTGAGTCCCCCTTCACTGTAAAGCACTTTGAGCATTCGGAAAAGTGCTATATAAATGCAAGGATATATAATACCAGCTGCAGGCCACTCACTCCCACATGCGATAGATGGCAGCGTATTTAAACTGTGCCCTTAATTCTCAGCCTGTAGCAAATGTCAGGTCGGCAGCCATTTTGAGGAAGAGGCCGGCGTTTGAAAGGAAGTGAATATTGACGGAAGCGAGCGTGCCAGTTCGCCTTTTATTTCGCCTCGTTTGCTGCCCTGACCCATCGCCTTTTCGAAGTTCGCATTCACGAGGTGAACGCGCTTGACCTCTGACCCCTGGCGATGCTGCGGGCTGAACCAGTCGATGCGATTCGCGGTCATTAGGTCACAGTCTCGCGTCTCCCACAGCTTGGGTTTAAAGGCTGCGCGTCGGGCCTGATAACGACAAGACAGCTCCTTGCTGAGACACGGAGCACCAAAAGCATATGCAACAACAAAGGAAAAAAAAAAAGTAATTTACCCAGTAATTCAGTGCTCAGTAGGCATTGAAGACATTACATTACATTACAGGCATTTAGCAGACGCTCTTATCCAGAGCGACTTACACAACTTTTACATAGCATTATACATTGTATCCATTTATACAGCTGGATGTATACTGAAGCAATTCTGGTTAAGTACCTTGCTCAAGGGTACAACGGCAGTGTCCTTACCCAGGAATCGAACCGGTGACCTTTCGGTTACAAACCCAGTTCCTTACCCACCGTGCTACACTCCGTCCAAGACCAAGGTGCTTGCTCATAGGAAACAAAGTAGGGAAGGAGTGGGTGGCTTTGCTCAGTTATAAGCAGCGTTGTCACCACACAGGCCGTGGCCCTACGTCAGTCAGAAAGGCCTGACAACGCCCGGTAAACAACACTTAGCCGGACGAAGAGCAAAGAGGGCGGAGCTCTGTCTTCAGGGTACTGGCAGGCGGCAACCGATTCTCTGGCGTGTGATTGACAGCCAGAGAGTCGGGGAGCGTAGATGACGGGATAATGAGGTCCGCTCTAAGGTGTGGGCTCGCTGAGCCAATCAGAACGCTCGGTGTGGTTTTTTTTTTCGGTGCTTCTGGGTGAAAAGGGTGAAAAGGGTGAATATGAAAGAAAGAAAGAAAGAAAGAAAGAAAGAAAGCGTTGAGTGCCCTCGGAAAGAGAGCTCCATTTCGGAAGTGCATTCTGCTGTGCCTGAATGTGACAGGCTTGCTTTCCGTGATCAAATATTTTCCCATAACTGCAGGAGAATGGAAGAATTGCTTATCCTTAATATCACGATTCCTTCCCACAGTGAAATCAGACAGAATATACTGTAATTGCCTTGTGATGCTCCAGCCCTGCGGGAGTTGTGGTAGCTTTGTTGTGAGTCCTGTACAGGCTAAGGTATTGACAGGTATTGACATAATGGAAGGAAATGTCCTGTCATGTATGCCTTTCATCTGCTGCATTTTATCTCTTCACTTCTTCCGACCACCTCCGCACATACACACACAAACACACGTGCGCAAACACACGCACACACGTGCACATACACACGCATGCACGTACACACACACACTCTCTCTCTCTCTCTCTCACACACACACACTACCACACATACGCACACACATGCGCACGCGCAACACACACACACAACACACGCACACGCACACACACACACAGACATACACATGCAAGCACACACACACACACACACACAAACACACATAGTGTTCCTCAGTTAAACATCCAGTGCTGTCCCTTTTGTGATGTCAGTTGACAGGGCTCTGGCTCGGGAAGGATCAGATAAGTGTAACACTCCAGTTGAAAACACACTCCAAACCTGCATCCAATCACAGAGCAGAGGCAGCCAGCCCCCCGAAAAGCAGCAAAATCAGAATATTACTTACATGCAAAGAGACAGTAAATTTGCATCTTACTTACTGTAGAGCATGCAGATGAATTTTGAGATTTCTTTTTATTTTCACATATTTTCCCAGCTTGATGCCATTTACAATTTCACAGTTCAGTGCTCCAGAGCAGCACTGGAAATAAAATAAACAGTCTTTTCACTGGTTTCTGTGCATCACGCCTTGCAAACAATATTAAACAAATGACACATGAAGACAATACTCCCTACGTAGCTAGTAAGAATGTTTCCTGCAGAGGGTATTATTAATCACTGTTTGCTCTGTCAGAGAGCAACTCAGAAATAAATAATTTTTTGAAGTGCATTACATAAAAAATAATTGATAGAACAAAAAAAAAACCATCAGTTTGTACAATTAAATTAAATCATTAATTTGTCATTTCAAATATTTAAATTTTAATCGAATATGGGTTAAACTGTCTGTACTCTCAGCGTTCAACCACTTGTTTTTTACTTGTCATATTCCTTTCAGGGGAAATTCATTGGCTTTTCTGACCGATGAATCTGGCCCGCCAGGCGGCTTTTGCTTTTTCAGCATCCTCTGAGAATGCAACGATCGTCCTTAACGGTATCGGAGGGAGCAGAAGACACGCAGTTATTTAAAACCGGGCCCGAGAGTAATGACATTAATCATCCAGGCCAGGCCGCTGGCCCCCAATGAGGGGCACTCTTGCTTCAGAATAATCAAATAAATGAGGCCTTTTTTTGAAGAAGACTTGAAAGAGGCATCCTAATGGTGTGGTTTATTGTTCTGTAAAAATCCATCAACCTCCTGCCCCCCATTCTTACATCCACATGAGATCAGCGGATGTGTGTGTGTGAGAGTGTGTTTGTGTGTACGTGCGTATGTGTGTGTGCAGAGCATGGTGTGTGTGTGTGTACATGCATGCGTATGTGTGTGTGTGTATATCTGTGCATGTGTGTGCATAAATAAATATATAAGTAAATAAAAACAAGGCAATACTGATCGTCTAAAAATATGACCTTCAAAGTGAGAAGATTTCCATGTTTTCCTTCAATAAAGCCTAGGGCTTCACAAGAACTGGCCAATTGAATTCTTCATTAACAAACAGGGCAAATTTGCGAAAGCAGCCACTTCAACACAACCTCCTTCACTGGATTCCTGTTGTGACTCTGTGGTCACATACAGGTTCACAGTAACATTGCGCTGGGCTCCTAATCCGATCTAATGTATCCACATCCATGTACCAACAGCCAAGCGTGAAACCCAGGGGACGTGTCCCAAACCGTTCCCTCGATTTCAGATCCATCAGCAGGGTCAGGACACGCGTCCTAATGCGTCCAGCTGGGCTCAGAGCAATTTGGCCAGGATTTCCTGGGGCTATAATGTTCTCCCCCCCCCCCACCCAAGAACGGGCCGATCTGGGCATTGGAGGCTTGTGGGATGCAGGGTCTCTGTGGTTCTGCAGCAAATCTTCCTGCAGAAATTTAGCTAGATTGCTTTTTTCATACAAATATTGTTAATTTGCAGCAGTTACAGGAATCTGTGCCTGGCTCCAGGGTGATATGGTATATCCCCACGCAGAATTCCACGTTCCTTTGGTTACGGATCTGGCATCCTAGGCAACATTCCCACTCCATTTCACACCAGCTCCACGCTTATTCGAGATATACGCTCATGTGTAGAGCTTCTGGGTACATTATCCTTATATTTTAATGGCGATATTCTCATAAAAGGATTTTATTTTTGGCATTTAGTTGCTAAGAGCCTCTCTGAGATATGCTCAATAAATCACAGACTGCCAGGATCACGGTTTTAAAAGGGTGTGAGAAAATCATTCGGCTGAGCTAATATAGCTCAACCACATTGCTAATAATTCAACTGACACCTGTGACTTCATGGACAATACGTCCCATAAGAGGTTCAGTAAGACCAGGGCAACTATAGTGCGAGGCAGCACTGTTTGTGTAACCACAGTAATTGCTACAGGTCGCTACCCTCCTCTGATTGTAAGTGAACCAGTTCTTTTCTCGTACGGATCTAGGCCCCCTATCTCTGGTAGACACTGTATTGTGCATTGTTTCAAAAGCGCACTTTTGAAAGACCCCAGGGCCCCTTTTCACCCATATTACGAAAAGCCAACGACGAAGGAAGTGGTAAGATACCAATCTAAGATACCGTGTTTCACAGAAACACCTACTGATGAGTATAATGGCTGTGACATTAAGTACAAAAGATAATATTGGGCCAGCCCCAGTTAATCAGAACTGGAACTGTGTACTGTGAAAATGATTGTAATGAGTCTGACTCTGACTATTAATATTAGAAACATGTAGCGTGAGAATTTATGATAGTTTAAAA
This sequence comes from Anguilla rostrata, assembly GCF_018555375.3. Taxonomy (NCBI): domain Eukaryota; kingdom Metazoa; phylum Chordata; class Actinopteri; order Anguilliformes; family Anguillidae; genus Anguilla; species Anguilla rostrata. The sequence continues at coordinate 69,312,543 of NC_057935.1, read as the reverse complement.
TAATCTGGGGCGGCACTGTGGTAGCACAGTTGCCTCACAGCAAGAAAATGTTTCTGCATGGAGTTTGCTTGTTCTCCCCGTGTCCGCGTGGGTTTCCTCCGGGTACTCTGGTTTCCTCCCACAGTCCACAGACATGCACGCTAGGCTAAATGGAGACTCTAAATTGCCCCTAGGTATGAGTGTGTGAGTGAATGACTGGCAAACTGTCTAGGGTCCATCGCAGGGCACACACACCTGACCAGGACTAAGCGGGTATAGATAATGGATGGACAGATGGATTGATGGATGTAAGGATCTGAATTGCCAGGCGCGCAGCCGTGTAAGACAACAGCCCAAGCCAAAGATTGAGAAACCCTGAGTTTAAATGCTGGATTTCAAAGGCAGAGACAGTTGTTCAAATTAGTTTAAGGGTGATTGGTCCTTTCAGGCTGGTGTGTATTATTCTGGCTTGATTCTCTAAACAGCACTCAAGTTGGTTTGTTCCAAGACTGAGCCAAAGATACTTATGGTGGACATCACCAGCTGTCCCCTGCATGAGTATCCTAGCCTTTGTGGTCACTTCCTTGTACATGAACTAATGATGCAACAACACGTAGCTGACTCAGAAATGGCTCAGCAGCCAACTGCCCAATTGCCCAATTATTTTTTGTCCTCACTTTAACCTCACATGTATTGTTTCAGTTCAAATCCAATGTTCTAGATTACAGAGCCAAAACAACACAATTGTGTTACTGTCCAAATACTTACAGGATGTACTGTGTGTGTGTGTGTGTGTGTGTGGTTGTGTGTGTGTCTGTGCAGCCATGCCCTGCATAAGTATCTTTGGCCAAGTGCAGTAAAAAACCAGAATGATTCCTTTTGTGTATTTTCTGGAAATGTTCTGCCACACTTTCCTGGGAAGGTTAGAGTTTATGGCTGTGGCCACACGCCCAGACACGCTCATCTCTGGGGCCGACACGCAAATTCAATTACACCTGCACCAGGGACATCTTCTATTCGCAGAATTGACGTCCTTAAGAAATAACGGGCTGGAGGAACCCAGCGTTACATTTAAATTTAGTCTGATCATTTAATGTCCTATTATTTTCTCGTGGGATGGTCAATGGCGTGTTTTTAGTCAGGTTGAATAGTTGGTCTGTTGTGCACTTCACCATATTCTTCACTCAACAATATTTTTTTTGTGGCTGTAATGTTAAATTTCCCCTCCTGGTTCATTTTGATATTTGTTTATTTTATCCCACTGTGGCTGTTGTTTTGGCTACATGTATGTTTTCTATTTATCAAAGCAGGAAATGTCTTGATCACCGATCAATGAGAACAACTAAAGAACAATAAAATGATAGTATGGATAGTTGTCATTTTACAAAAATGTAAAAAAGTAAACACTAACATCATACACTGCTCTGGACAGTTTCTTCTATGGCATTGTGCATTAATTTTAGTAGTATTCAAAGAGGAAAAAAAGATGTAATTTTTAAATATGCATATACTTATTATTGTATTCTTTGCTATCTTTAAAGTGGAGCATCTTGGGGGGGAAAACACTATACACCAACAAGAGAAATTAACAGAAGAACATAAACAAGCAAACAATAGTTTCTAAATGTTTTTTTATTGCCTATTTAATTTATAAGGCATAGATGTAGTGCACAACCTTACTGTAACATTTTTATTTATTTTTTTTTGTACATAATTTTAGAGACTGCAGTAAACCCATCTGTCAAAATGGCATTTCATAAAAAATAACTTAAAAAATAAAAAATTATGATAAACCACTACTGTACTGTTAGAATTAAGTGTTCATTGGTACAACTACCCCAATCCATCCAAAACACAAGGCCACTTGGAGATTGTAATCCAAATTAACAAAATAACACATCTAGACCAATTTGAAAAGGCAATATAATGATTCACACTCTTTAATCACACCCATGGCATGATTCATACATATTCTTGGAAATGTGAACAGCTAGCTGTGGTTACTACACTACAGATACACATATACACCCACATACACACACATAAACGTGCGCGCACACACACACACACAGACAAAGCACAGATAAGTATGTAGTTATCAGTCAGGCAAATCATCACAGTGATGGCAGAAAAAAAGACATTTCTGTGTGCTGTCTCTCCCCCGCTCTCTCTCTCTCTCTCTCTGACAGCGGAATGCATCGTTAAGAGGACACTAGGTGGAACGTGATGTTTTACGGTAAAAGAGGACTCGCTGGGAGAGAGAAAATTGCTGTTTCAGAAAGAGCTGTTTGCTGCTGCTTTTAAACCGTCACACCTGCAGATCAGATAATAGCACTTCCTGCCAGTCACCCCTGTACGCTCGGCGGGTGGAAATGAGTGCGATGCTGGAAAAAAAGAAACGAAAAATCGGCCTTCTGTCCTTAACAAAGAGCTTTGGTTAACGTGAGCCGTGCGTTTTGGATAGCCGGGAAAGTGTTCTGTTCGTATTTCTGGCGTTTACGAGAAACCGGTAGAAAGCCACAATGCGTTATTGGTCTGATTTCTCAGTATTAGTTCCACATTGAATTGCTGATTTTAGAGACTAATTGAAATATTAAATGTTTCGTGAAACAAAAGACAGTTTCGAAAGTTCGGAGTTGCTGGGTACCTCACGGTTTCATAGCGGCTGATGTACTGTAGGGGCGTCAAACGTGTTTTGTGGTTTACAGCAAGACAACACATTCCAAGTAACTCCAAAAGAGCTTGTATAGCAACATTATGCCTCCAAAGTTTGAATGTGTGTATACCACTTTACTTCAAAAAAAAATTCCTTCGAATCTAATCTTTCCCATGGTGCACACTGCCTGAGACTGATATGCTCAAAGAAAGAAGTGACACTTCATGTATCAACAGTCGTACACGTGAGAGAAGCCCCTCAAAGCAGCAACAAATCCTCAGGACCTGAATATATATATATATATATATATATATATATGAACATTTATTTATTATTTATTTAAGTTAAAAAATGTATTCTAAAATATCTTTATTCTTTTCATATGTACAGCCTCTGAAAACATAATATCACTGTGCACACTGCTTTTAAATTACTTTAAATGTGTTTTTTTTTTTTTATTGCTTTAAACCACAAATCTCTTAATACCTCCACACAAGCCAATGTAAAGCCAACAGGCCCTTGGAAACTTCTGTGTCCAATATACAGGCATCCTTCGTCACACACAAAAAGCTGTTTGGGCCAGTAAAAATATACAATAACACAGAAACGATATGACATACAGTAAGAAGAGAACGTGAATATCCCTTTAAGGAGCTGTTCAAGTGCACTGAGGGCTTCCACAGATTCACATCTCGAACGCGCCAGTGCAGACTGTAGCCGGCAGCTCCATGGGGGAGTGTACAGTTGGCTCTGCAATATCAGGGAAGAGCACATTTCAGGCGGAGTGTAGCACAGTGGGTAAGGAGCTGGGCTTGTAACCGAAAGGTCGCAGGTTCGATTCCCGGGTAAGGACACTGCCGTTGTACCCTTGAGCAAGGTACTTAACCTGCATTGCTTCAGTATATATCCTGCTGTATAAATGGATACAATGTAAAATGCTATGTAAAAAGTTGTGTAAGTCGCTCTGGATAAGAGCGTCTGCTAAATGCCTGTAATGTATAGCATTTTATTGTCCGCTAGAGCCCCCCCCCTCCCCCCCACCAAACTGATTGATCGCATGTTCACAGTCTGCCTGTTGAGCAGCATATCACCTCAACTGACATATCTGCGCGTGCACAACTTGTCTACTGCATTGTAATAGCCAGCGGCACCTTCCATGATTGTGTGTGCTCTCTCCAATCCACAGCAGAGGTTGCAACAGTGTTGATGAATACGACTGGGCGTTCTCATTTGGATTAAAAATGGGGCAAAGTATTTGAAACTGAAAGTATTTGAATTGAATTTTTTTTTTTCTTTTAAATAAATTGTAAGTGTATTAATACAATTTCAATGCCTGACATTACATGGTTGTTCACATAGGAGTTTCTAGCAGACATACCGTATCTTCCAAGATAAGTGCAGCAAGTTGCTGCTTTCTTTCATTCTTTCAATCCACTAGTTCAACTGCACAGTTACTGTATGCAGTATCTGTACCTCTTGTCTCTGCACAAACTTGGAGTATGTACCCCTTTTCTGAATCAAAATGGTTTTCTTAGCAGAATGTTACTTTGCTGCATAATGTTCCAGTGAGCAAGTATAAATTTAGTGGATCTCAAAAGTCAAAAACAGCAAAGGATCTCTCAGACTGTTCTTGCAACCTTCACATTTTCTTTTGCAATGTTCCTTTTTATTACTAGTTTTAATAAAATATTTCCATCCATTTGACATTGAGTTTATTTCTTTTAATATTTAAGATCTAAGGAGGACAATTTGTCATTATGATATTTATTTGAATAATTTATAACATTTTGTGGGAGTTTTTTTACATTTTTATTTTTTTATTGTTTTCAACAAAGATACAAAAATACAAGACCACAACAAAGGACAAACAATGATCCGCCAGGCAGGGGAGGGGATGGCAACGGCCAATTTATTCGAAGTAAATTCAGCGTTGCCTTATAAGGCTGTACGAAAATGCATTTCTGTGAAAGGACATACTCCGATAGTGTCAGATGATAAAGGAGCCCATGCCTCCACTGTTGAGGCCATGGCCTATTTACTGTGAATCTAGCGGTGGTACACCCCGGGTTAGCTACGATCTGCAATGTGCTAATCCATAGAATCTTCACAGGAATACCTGGAGTTAAACCACTGCTGATTAATTATCTTTTTTTTCATCTTCTTTTGCTTGTTCTTTTTGCAGATGTGAAGCATTTTGTGGGAGTTTTGAGAGATTTGTGCATGTTTATCTCTGTGTTCCCGGAAGGGGACAGGACAGTCTGACCCTGTTATCTCCCTCCCTGCGTAACGTGGCACAACGCCATGATCTGTTACAGCAGCTTTCGGTCTTAGCAAGCGAGGGCGAACATTTAGCTGACTGACTTATCCGAAACCGACTGCAGTCCCCGTTGTGCTCAGGAAACGACTGTGATTTAAAACGCAGTTTATCTTTTTTTTTTTTTTTTACCAAGCACACCATAACGATAGTGAAAACAATGATCAGGACAATGTATATGTGCCGTTAATCTACTTGTTTCTGACAGCGTACAGCACAAGAATTGTGTAATAATCATTGAATACAGGTTGTGAATACTGCTAATGTAACGTGAAGCAGAACAACCATCAATTACTTTCTTTTCATTTTTTTTCTCCATAATTTGAAATGAGAAAGTTTGCCTGTTTAAACACAACTGTGCCAGTCACATGCGCACACGGAAAAGTGCACATGTTCATGAGTTATTTTCCACAAAACAGGCCATTCATTACCACAGGGGTCCAATGGGAGAGCAGCCTACTGTCCCACTCACTGAGGAGAAGCACAGGTGTGGATACAGTAGCCTGTCGGTTCCAGGCACACCATTCATATGAGCTAAGGCATGCTAAACTAAGGCATCCTAAACTATGGGGTCGGGACAGGGCGACATGGTTGTGCGGTGGGTAGCACTGTTGCCTTGGTTTGAATCCTGTGTGGGGTTTGCATGTGCTCCTCGTGTCCACGTGGGTACTCTGGTTCCCTCCCACAGTCCAAACGACATGCAGGTTAGGTTATTGTGCTACCTCAACATGGGAAACGTGGAACAACAGTCTGCAGCATTCGTTATTTTACATATTTTAATTACTGTACACTCATAGACCAGATCTCCATGATACACAACAGATAAACCTCCCCTGTTAATTTCACGTGTCTTCATGATGCAGAACGATTTCATTTGAGCCGGAGAGATTTAACACAGCCAGCCTTGCTTCACCTGTGTAATTAAGAATACCACTAACTGTTGTTCCATGTCACCTGCATTGGACTTACTCAATAATAACCTCTTGTTACCAAATTGGTGACAATTTAGCTACACAGGTATAGCTGCAACTTACAGTAAAGTTTTTTGAGAATCAGCGCCAAGAGTCCTTTTTATATTTGTTCAGTTAAGGACAGCTCTTTACCATAAACTACACCAATATTGTCACCTGTCTGCGATGGAGGCGTGGTCATGTCATTAAGGCTAATTGAGAAATCCAGCAATACTCATGTTGTGCTTCTCCCCTCTCCACCGGCTACCAGTTACGGCCAGGATCACCGATTTTTTTTCCAAAGCAGAATTTCTCACCTGACACGTCTCTGCGTGAGTTCAGTCGAATCTTCATGGGCTGCAAGCGTCAGACAATTATCACATTACATCTCCCCACTCATCCACATTGTGCTGTGTAATTGCTTTTCCTTTATCTCTGGGAAGTAGCCTTTACACATGAATGTAGTAATATCATCACAAACAAAAGTGTATAAATAGAAGGCTATTCATAATAATTACTTAATGGTTTGCAGAAGGGATGTGCCAATGAAAAATCAAACATATTAAATTAAACAAAATTAAAATGTAAGGTTTATATTGTGCGAGTATATGACTCAATGTCAATTTTTCAACAGCATCCATTGTTATTGCATGACAATGCTTGGAATACACTTTTCCATATGAAGAGACACATCTTTCTCTGTTGATGTATTATTTTGCTTTCTGTGCAACATTTATAAAGATTGTATTCACTTCGCACCAGAACTCCAGTACCTTTGTAGTGCAATTTTTTTAAAATGTGAAAATCATTTGTAATTCACAGATTTGGAAGAATGTTTTTGTCCAACCCTGAAATCCTGCAGTCCAGAGGGCGTTTTGTCAAGTCAAGTGTGTAGACTTGCTTGAGGTAAAAAAAAAAAAAAAAAAACACAAACAGCCTCAAGGAATGTATGTGCTGGTTGAAATTAACTTTTGTTTCTTTTGAAGAGCATCAGGGCGTAGCTGCAATATGTTTGTCAGTGTTCCCACAGCTTCTCCAAAATTTTTTGATGCATTGACTATTTATTGTTTTTGATCATGATGTGCTTTATGCTGAGCCTGTTTTTTGCCATTCATTTTTTAAGTTGTACATCTCATGCATTCTGATTTTTCTCCTCTCAAACCAATGGATCAATTCAACAAGACTTTTTGCCATTTTCCATGAGCTGTGGCCCATCTACTATCTTGTAGGCTTTCATTTGTACCCTTATTTGTATTTAATACACCCTGATTCTACTTGTTACCTGTTAAAAGAAATATCTAGCTGTTGAATGAAGTGTGCTTTGTTATGGATGGAGTGAAAACCTACTGAGTGGTAGATCTCCAGGAAGAGGGTTGGGCAGTCCTGCTCTAGCTGTCGAATGAGATGTGCTTTGTTAGGGTTGGAGTGAAAACCTACAGGACAGTAGATCTCCAGGAACAGTGTTGGGAAGTCCTGCTATGGCTGTTGAATGAGGTGTGCTTTGTTAGGGTTGGAGTGAAAACCTACAGGATGGTAGATCTCCAGAAACAAGATTGGGCAACCCTGCTCTAGCTGTAGAACGAGGTGTACTTTGTTAGGATTGGAGTGAAAACCTACAGGACAGAAGATCTCTAGGAACAGGGTGATGGACCGCCACCCTAATCCCTTTGTGACCCAGCACTTCGCTGAGCTGTGCCAGCACAGTAGCACTTGGTGAGATGTTCTGCCTCCAGGTCCACAGATCTGAAATAGAAATTGAGGTACTGGTCGGCCATTTTGTTTTGGAGCTTTAATGATGTTCTGAACCACAGTCGGCTACTGAAATGAATTCCATGTGCAGTCATTTAAGGCCACAACCATCCTTTAGCCACACATTTCTTCTTTTTTTGGGGGGGGGGGGAGCAGTTTGGGGCCAAAACAACATTCTTGCTTAAGGATTGGCGACTCCCAGACCTATTGGTGACGTAATCAAAACCCTAAGGCCGGCTCTGGTCCGAACTTTTCCGTGTCATTGTTTCTTAGAAACGCAGTGTAGTGCAATTTTTCTGCTTGGACGGTGCTTAAAACCTTTTTTAACACCTCCCGTTAATTTGTCAACTTTTGTGGAAAATTGTTCGGCCAGATGGCACTGAGCAGTGCCTTGATGTGTGCATTCATTACATTACATTACAGGCATTTAGCAGACGCTCTTATCCAGAGCGACTTACACAACTTTTACATTGTATCCATTTATACAGCTGGATATATACTGAAGCAATTTCAGGTTAAGTACCTTGCTCAAGAGTACAACGGCAGTGTCCTTACCCGGGAATCGAACCTACGACCTTTCGGTTACAAGCCCAGTTCCTTACCCACTGTGCTACACTCCGCCCACTCCGCATTCAAGTTTACAACATTTGGTGACAAAGCCTTTGGAGGTTTCCTGACATTGCTTTCCACATGTAACTTACTGTACATTACCTGAGATGAATGCAGTCACATTCATCTCAAAACCCAACGGGCATTTCTTGAAAGCATCCCTTCAACCGAGCAACAGTTACAATACAGCAAAGTACACCATATCAACAAAGTCTACTTTCAAATCTAATGTAACAGATTGCCCTTGCAATAAATACATTTATAAATATATAAATATCTGTGCCATCTGTTGCCTCGTCTGTGACCACAGACGTGCCGTGCTGTCAGCTGACTGGACCTGTTCTTTTATATTTTGTTTATGTGCTCCAGAAACTTTCAGTACTTTCTCCTGTCTATCCAGAGAGCAAAAGTCGGAATCTAGATAACAAGATCAGTAGAAATCTAGGGTTGAGAGACATTTTGACATAAATGGTCTAGGTCAATTTCAATATGGCTCAGGTGATACCCAGATAGCCTGGTTACGTCCTAGTCTTCTAGGAAACTTTCACTTTTCAACCAAATGTAGCTAGGTTTTCACCTGAACGCCTAGACAATGATGCATATACTTTTACCACCAGAATATTCACTGGGTTAGCTGTTTTGTAGAGGGAATTGCCATTGACATATTGACAAATGTACACAATTTTGAGTTATCCAGTTTTTTTATTATGGAATATTCAGTCTTCCAAATGAATTGGTCGTGTGTCGTGATTGCAAATGATTCCCCCTTCTTGTTGGCCTCTGTACAAGACTAGCTGTTTTTTTTTTTGTTTGTTTTTTTTTTTTTCATGTAAATGCCAATCTATTTTTAGTTTTAGTATATGTGTGTGTATAAATTTCAAACTGTACTGGACATGCAGAATCTTTTTTGTATATCTTGTCCACATTTACTTTCCTTCTTCTCCACTTGCAAAGAAAATATTTTTATGAGGGTCAGAATTAAACACACATGGTATAATTATTCAGATTATTATGCTGATTCAGTGCCTATGGAAACCCTAAAATTACATTTATTGTAAAGCAAGTGTAAAATCATAATAGTCATATGCTTTAGAGAAAATTGTTACCCTAGAGACAGCTCCAGTGAGATACCAAACACAGACAATCAAAAGTTGAACTGGGGCGTAAACATTCAAAAAGTGCCAAATTCTCGGTGCCCACAAAAATTCATTTAAATATCCAACTTCCTTTTAACTATACAGTGCAGCCTCTCTCAACTACCCAACTACGTCGGGTAACAGAAACACAACCTCCTTCTCGCGATACGTGTAGTATTCCAGGACTGAGCGTGCTTTTGTTGCTGCGGAAACGAAGAAACCCGGAAAACGCCTCCCCTCGAGTTTAAAGGTGAGAGTAACGTTAGTGTGTCTCTGCGTGTAAAGTCGACTTAGGCTCCTCGATAAAGATATTCGGAATGCGTATGGCTGATTTATTATTTTACCACCTTTGAAATTGTGAGTTTAAATGTTGCTTTACATTCGTTCTGAAAACTGCCTGTGACCCTTCCATCTATCTATAGTACCGCTGCATATGTAATAATGTAAAGTGTTCGCCGTTGATTAGACGTTTGGTATATAATTTTAAGTTAAGTGATTGGTGAAAATTGTGTTACCATATATATATTTATCCGTATTTATTTGCTAAATTATGTGACTTGCCAGACGCTAGAAATTTAACGGGATGCACTGCAGACTAAGTGTATGTATGATGTATGATAGGCTACTGTTTTTTTTTAACCGTAATTAATTCTGCAAGAAGACATCGGAACACGTCTCCACTGTTTAGTGTTTTACCCCCAGCCAAAGCCCCTCATGCCGTTAAGCCAATAGTTTAAATTAAATAAAAATAATAATAAAAACAGTAAATAAATAAATAAATAAATAGTTTCATGTACTGAAGCACTTTTATAAGGGGGAATTTTTAAATCATGTGTCTATACTGGACGTATAGAAATGCATATTAACCATAAACGTTCAGGTAAATGGCGAAACGGCTAATTGCGAGGTTGAGTAAATACGGTAAGATTTAAAAAGACGCACCTGCAGTTTCTGTGCAGTCTCCCATTTGAAACGCTAGGGAGCAGCATTGGCCTGCGGCTGTGCCGCTCAGAACCGCCTGACGCTCACTATTAAATCTACAGATAAATTTACACTACATGGCCAACATTATGTGGACGCCTGACATCCAACATCTCATCCAAAATTATGGGCATTAACATGGAGTTGGTCCACCCTTTGCTGTCATAACAACCTCTACTGTTCTGGGAAGGCTTTATAGTAGATGTTGGAGCATTGCTGCAGGGATTTGCTTCCATTCAGCCAGAAGAGCATTAGTGAGGTCGGATACTGATTGGGCGATTAGGCCTGGCTCACAGGTGGATTTGCAATTGATCCCAAATCTGTTTGATGGGGTTGAGATCAGGGCTCTGTGCATGCCAGTCAAGTTCTTCCACACCATTCTTGACAAAACCATTTCTATATGGACCTCGTTGTGTGCCCAGGGGCATTGCCATGTTGAAACAGGAAAGGGCCTTCCCCAAAACAAAACAGAATCATCTAGAATGTGTGAATTAAATAATATTTTAATTTCCCCTTTTTGTTCTACTTCAGGTAACATAGTCAAGTCCCTCATTGTGATACTGTAGATTTGTTTAAAATGTAGGAATTATTCTTACCCTTGTCCAGTAAACATCTGGATAGCAACTTATCAACTAATGTGGGATCTATGAAATAAACCCAACCAACAAAATTGACTTTTGACTAAGTCTGGCAACCGTACATATTTTTTATCTAGGATACTTGATGCATAGTCAATCTTATTTTTAAAAATATTTTTAATAGCAGGCAGAGCTAATTGCTTGAGTTATTTCGAATGATAAATTAAATAGGATTCACACTTTTAAAAAAAAAGACCTTGCACAAACAGAACAGCTTGTCATTTCATTTCAATAACCAAGTTATGATAACCCGCTGTCCTCCACCCGTCTGTCTACTCGGAGCGCAAAATGGCTTTCTCCTGCAAATGGCCCGAGGTTATTTCCAAACGCCGAGTGTAAAAACATTTCCTGTTTAAACGTACAGCGCTGTCGCTGGTCGCGTCTGATGTTGAGGTCGGCTGAGCGCTCGCGCACGCGGTTTCACATCGCTGCCCTTCCCTCCACGGCAGGAAGCAGCCGAAATATCCAGCAGAGCGGTGTTCGTGTTACGTGGGCATTCCGAGCTCGCGTTTGCGGTTTCGCTTATTTATTTTATATATGTATATATATATATATATATATATATATATATATATATATATTATATATTTTTTTTATTTTTTAAATAAGAGAGCATACAGGATTAATATCTGTATTTGTGGCCCACAATTAGAATGTGATATCATTGCGTGTGTAGAGGCAGGGAGGAAGGGAGGAAGGGAGGAGGATGAAAAGAGGCGATACCACATCCCTAACAGAGGGTTAGTGCTGGGCGGTTAGGGTTAGCGGCTTTATGACACATTTTTCTGCTGATGAATACGGGCGTCTCTCAGCGCTTCCTGAGGGCCGACGTCAGCCGCGCGCGCTCCGTCCTGTTCGCCTGTTGACGTTCGAAGCGTTTGCGTTCGTGGCATCAAACCGCAACCGTGAGCACCAACATCTGCACTCGCGCCACGTTCTGATTATTCGCTCGAAATCTTCTGTTACCAAAGGCGTGGAAAATCTAGAAGGAGGGGAGGCCCAACACCACCGGGAAGAGCAGACAAGGTGACTGCCCCGTCCGGCTGAATGACGTTGAATAATTTATAGGCGAGGTTTGGACTGGCCTTGCTCCTTCTTACAGACCTCCATCTGAGTCTCTATGCCACCTCGCTCTGTACACTTCAACTTCCGGTGTAGCGGTAGCTATTTAATGATTCATAGCTTTATAAAGGGGGATTTCAAGTGGGGATGCCTCTTGCGCGTGACTCACCACAATGATTCCACAGCCAATCAGGATGCTGCGATCGGTGATCGCATGCAGTAAGTCATCAACCTGCGGGCTGGCATTGAGTCAGGTTGCTCCACAATAAGAAAGATACTGCTACTGAAGAGTGACGTCAGTGCTCATCTCACATTTGCAAAAATGCGGTTGGATGATCGCCAGACCTTTTGGGATAACGTTCCATGGACAGATGAGTCAATAGTGGAACTTTTTAGATGACACGGGTCCCATCACGTCTGATTTAAAGCAAATGCAGCATTTCACAGTAAGAGCATCATGCTGACATGGTGGTTTTAGTGTGATGGTGTGGGGATGCTTTGCTGCCTCGGGAGCTGAATGACTTGCCACGATTGAAGGAGCGGTGAATTCTGCTCTGTACCAGAAAATTATTTTGGAGAATGTCTGGTTATCTGTCTGTGAGCTGAAGCTGAAGCGTAATTGGGGTTATGCAGCACAGCAAGACACAATGACCCAAAGCACAAAAAGCAAAAGTCCACATCTGATTGGCTGACAAGGAACAAAATGAAAGTTCTGGCATGGCCTAATCGAAGCTGTGACTTGAACCCAATGAGAGATGCTGTGGCAGGACCTGAAACATGCAGCCCATGCTCGAAAACCTACCAATTTGTCTGAATTAAAGCAGTTGAGCAAAGAAGAGAGCCTGCTCAGTCCCCATCAAGCATGGTGGTGGCAGCATTATGCTATGGGATTGCTTTTCGGCAGTAGGAACTGGGAAGCTTGTTGTTTGTGAAGGTACAGACGGATTGAGCCAAATACAGGCAGCAGTGTAGTGTAGTATAATAGGTAAGGAGCTGGTCTTGTAACCTAAAGATCACAGGTTTGATTTATAAAATAAATATATTAATTAATTAATTAATTAATTTTAAAAAGTTAAGTGTAAGTCGCTCTGGATAAGAGCATCTGCTAAGAGCTTGTAATGTAATGGACAGGCAAATCCTTGAGAATAACCTGTTTCAGGCTTCAAGAAATCAGTGTATGGTGAAGATTTGTGTTGCAACACAACATTGACTCAAATCACATGGCAAAGGGTGAAAAAACTGCACACTGTATCACACTGATGATGAAGATAAAAAAGACTGTTTAAAATATTTGAATTTTCAAATGTGTAAAAAAAAAAAAAATACCATGGCAATGTTTCAATGCAATCAACCAAAAGAACACATTTTCTAAAATACTTAAATCCATATTATCAGTACTTTGTGAACCCTCCCTTCACAAGGATGACACTTCCACGGTGTTTTATGAGATTCCTGAACTTCTCAGGGGATTTTTGTTCATTCCTCTGTAGAGAATGTTCTCAAATTCCTTTTATATGGATATGCACTGTTCAGTTCTAACCACATTATCTTTTGATCAGAAACAATCTGGAGACTGAGGTGGGCTTTGCCGTAAAAGACCATTTTGTGTTCAGTTAACCGTGTATTGTTATGAGGAAACGCTTGAGATGGACTTGGACTTTTCAAGCTTAGTAAAAGGAGACTTAGGGGAGATTTGATTGAGGCTTTTACATTTATTAAAGGGATTAACAAAGTGAACCACAGGAAAATATTCAAGTTGAGTTTGGTTGGCAGAACGAGGGGGCATAAATGGAAACTGGCAAAGGGTAAATTTCACACAGACATTAGGGAATATTTTTTCACACAGAGAGTGGTCAATGTGTGGAATGGCTTGCCTGGACATGTAGTGGAGGCAGAAACACTGGGGGTATTCAAGGCCCGGCTTGATACAGTGTTAGATACTATCTAGCTTTTAGGTAAACTAAGCATTGAGTACAGTTTAGTGGTGGGAATAGACGAGCAGTGTTGGGCTGAATGGCCTGTTCTCATCTTACGTTATGTTATGTTATGTTATGTTATGTTATGCTATGTTATGTTATGTTATGTTATGTTATGTTATGTTATGTTATGTTATGTTATGTTATGTTATGTTATGTTATGTTATGTTATGTTATGTTATGTTATGTTATGTTACGTTACGTTACGTTACGTTACGTTACGTTACGTTACGTTACGTTACGTTACGTTACGTTACGTTACGTTACGTTACGTTACGTTACGTTACGTTACGTTACGTTATGTTATGTATTGCCTGAACATTTTTCTTTGCCTCCTAAACTGTCTGCCTTGGTTTGTGTGGCAGCTGTGTTCACTTGTGTCCTCTAACAGGCAGGTTTAATATTGCTCCGGTGGTTCTTAATTATTGACTTCATTTCCAAAAGTGGCATCTTTAGCATTTTACAGTATTTGTTGTGAGAGAGAATAACATCTTTGTCTAGTTTCCTTTGATATAGCTTTGATGGATGAAACATAGATCTTTTATGTCTGTTACATTTTACATTTTTTACCTCATTTTTGTAAACCCAAGGTTTTCTACCCCAAGTTTCCAAAGATTAAAGTAAACTTTAAAAAACAACATGTTCATTCAGATTATTATTATAATTATTTTTTCTTCATTTGAAAGAGGTTTTAGGTATGTGAATACTTGTGACATATCTTTTTGGAAAAAGACATAAAATGTGCCAAAGACAATATTTTTGTCTGGGTAATTTTATTTGTGTAAAAAATAGAATTTTCCCTTTGTTGAACATGCAACATAGCCCATGACCCATATTTATTTTAAACAGCCTCCTTTGCACATCTTTAACAAAGAGTGCCAGTAATGTTGGAGGCCAATACAACCAGTTCAGTGTCCTTGAAGCCGTGTTCAGTTCAAAGGAAAAAGCAGCACACCTGCAATTTTAAATGCCGAATGCAGTGGAAATGTCATCTGAACTGGTGAACTTTAAAACAAAGACAAATAAATCACAGAGTGAAGTACATCTGAGATAAATGTATTGATAATTCCAGCAGTCATGTCAGTTTGTTTGTTGTTTTTTTCCCCCATGTGGGTTCAAGCAAAGAAGCAGTTAATTTTTCCTACCAGATGCTCACATAAGGGTGGCGTACAGAGTCAGAGAACGCTTCAAGTCACGGTCGGGATCTAGAACTGGGTCGACAGATGTCAATCACAGGGTCGTGGTCGGGTGATCTTGCGAAACATTTGAATTTCCAGAATGCTGCTGCCAGAGGTGTGAAAGTCCTCAGCACATAAAATGAGTGTGTGGGGGGGAGGGATGGAACATTACATAATAATTTCTGTTTCCTAAATCAGTAGAAGAACCGTGACCAGGGTCTCCTAGGGTGAGTCTATCCGCCCCGTGCTTAGAAGCGTTAGAAAGTTCAGCGAAACTCCGCGTCTCGACAAAAAAAAAAAAATAGGTCAGGAGCATCGAGCGCCGAGATTGGGAGGGTGTCACGAAAGGCGCGGCGCGCTGGTCAAGCAGTCAGCAGTGACATTTCAGTGGCGGAAAGAGCTGTGAGGGCTGTGAGTTCATTCCAGGCCGCAGCAGTACTGTTGTGGGGGTGGCGGGTGGCGGGTGGCGGGTGGAGGGGGGGGGGGGTGTAAGGAGCGTGCGGGGGGGGCATCAGGGCCTGTGAGGGCCCCACACTGCTCTCTCTGCTGTTCAGAGAGTCGTCAGACGGGAGGGACTGGACCGTCGGTTACGAGAGCCCGATGGCTGCGATACGAGGCCCGATTGATTTCTGCGGCGGAAGGGCTACGTCTGACCGCGCGCCGGAGTTTGCGTCCGCGCGGCTTTCCCGGGACGGCCTCGAGGCCGCCGTGTCTGCGCAGAGCTGATGCTTATCTCCGAGCGTGTAACTGACGAGGCAGGGCCCAGCCGAGAAACGCTCTCGCGTTTTACACGCTGGGCTCTTGGCCCAAAAAAAAAAGCCGCACTAGACACAATGTGGGGCCTTTTTTGGTGATGTGCAGAAGTTGCTCTGATTGGGGTTTTAAAAAAAAATAAAAATAAAAAATAGTTCCATATCAGTCATGAATTTATTCCTTTTAAATTGTGTTCTATTTCATTTTTAAGCCCTGGAATTCTTTTTCTAATTTGACATTTCAAGGAAATGGTGTTTGCGTATTTATTTCTAAAGGGTGTTCTAATCATAATGAGTTGCACAATGAGAGTTATTTGGCAGGATTTCAGGTGCGTATCAGTTTAATGCAGCCAAAGCTCTCGGTCTTTTACTTCAACGGTAAATGCAAATTCGGTGAATGCGCCCGGTTTAGAAAAAAATCAGAAGAGCGTGAAGTGCGTGCCTGGGGTTCCGATTTCGCTATTGAAAAGTGTCGACTCCCTCGTTCAGGACAGAAGCAAACTGAAGGGGCTGTCAGTCAGCGATCAGATCAGTTTGAGTAGGGGCTATCAGCGGTGACATCAGCCAGAGAGATAGCCTTTATTTGCGCTGATGCCTGAAGTGATAACGACACATTTGTGCCAAAAGCCATGCCATGCAGCGAATGCATGGCTTTTCTACGTGCCATTCTGCATGGCTTTCCGCATGGATTTCCGCATGGCTTTCTGCATTGGATTTCTGCAGTCTGTAATGCAGTGGGACCTCCATTTGCTGCATGTGGAGGTCCTTGCTTGGCTAACCCGGGCCAAATTCCCCCCTGTACCTCAACTGGAGGGCTGAGAGAGAGAGAGAGACACACAGAGAGATAAAGAAAGAGAGAGAGAGAGAGAGAGACACAGAGAGAGAAAGAGAGAGAGAGAGAGAGAAAGAAAGAGAGAGAGACAGAGAGAGAGAGAGAGAGAGAGACAGAGAGAGAGAGAGAGAGAGAGAGAGGTGGGAGAGAGGTGGGAGGGGGTCTAGTAACGGTTTACATTGCACTTCAAACACCAAACTCAAGCAGTGGAAATGTACTGGCGTGAGACCCCAGTGGTGTGCGTTTGTGCAAAAAAACGCTGCTTTGCTACTGACGAGGAAGCCCGTGCAAATCAAAGGCTTGCCAAAAAAAACCAAAAAAAAAAAACACACTGAAATAAACACCAAGCAGCAGAGGAAATGTCACCCTGTAGCACCGAGGAGTACACCAGCAGGCTAGGCATCTCATGCCTACTGTACATGATGGGTCGCGTACACTCAGTCCTAGTGCTCTTTTAGAACTAGTGGAAGACGATGGCTAAAGTAGAGATAGAGCCACCTGACGGATGAGCTCACTAGATCTGCAAACTCATGATCATATGTATGATTATAACGTCTTACTTCACTCCAACATGGATAGCTGGCTGCTGCATAATAAACTTGCTCTCAAGAAAGCCTAGATGTGATCAAACACAACAGCTTTATTTGTTTCATAGTGTTCTGTTTCTAATCTTTATGTTTAAGGAGTAAATGTTGTATTATCTTTAATGTTTATATGTTTGATGATGTGCTACACATTGTACTGTTTGTGTACATTTATTTTTGCAGTAAAGAGGCACATAAAGAAATACACTATCTAAACTATGTAAAGATGCTAAAGGAAAAAAAAAGCAATAAAATAAATGATTAAATTATAGGTCCATATGTGTGTAAATGTGTGTGCTTGTGTTACAGAACAAAGCTGGCTCAGCTGCAGACTGAAAGCTATGGCTTGCTAGCAGTGGCTAGCGAAGGTTCCACCACCACCACCATGCGAAGGTAAAGCTACCCCCCCATGTGCTACTGCATAGCTTTGCTGCAATAGAGGCAAGTAAACAAGTACACCAGCTGGACTTTGTAAAGATTCAAAGCAAAACAATAATGGACAATGAATATCCTAGAATGCAAGTGACTGATCATATTCCTGCTCAAAGTGTTGTGTCTAGCCAGCAGCTCTAAGATTATGGTCCAATCAGTACTGTGTACACATTCAGCTAAAAAATATCAATGTGTTTCTCTGATCATGGATATTAGTCCAGAGTAGTCAGTTGTATCCAGAAAAAACCCCAATGTACCACGCAGTCAGTACACCCCTCCCGTGAGCACCCCCTAAAAATAAGCATCAGCAAATTAAGGCTTTGTTTTTGGCAAATTCAACTCAATTTAAATCCACTGGATCCCAACACAAGACCCTTCATTCTGTCGGTCATTTTGAAACATGCATGCTTTTTTAAACCTTCATAGCTGTAGACTTGATTAAATTTGAATGAGATCTCAAAAGTATGAAATTCTAACTATGAATAGACTTAACGCCCCCCCCACCCCCCCACAACATAACAGAGCCATCAGACTCCTCTCACTGTAGGGGTCAAGCATTCTGGCATGTGCCATTCTCTTGGCGTAGGCCACACATGCACTCGCCCACTTGTTGAGAATATGGTGAAGGATGACTCATCTGACCACATCACATTTTTCCACAACTCTGTAGTTTTGCAACTTTTTTGCACCACTGAACTCTCAAATGTGCATTCATTCTTTGTAATGAGGGGTTTATACACTGCAACCCTACTACAGTATAATATACCTATGTAGTTGTTGACAGACTGTTCTTGCTGACACAGTCTGATCACATCCTACATTGACTTTCTCAGTCAGCTGAGGAGGAGTTGCTCTTTCTGTTTTTCCTTACATATCGCACTAACGCACGAGCATCACGGACAGCGAACGTGTGCTTTCGACCACAATTTCCAGCCCTATTTACTGATGTCTTTCCCATAGATCTAAATGCAGATGTCACTTTAGTCACTGTTCCTATTGAAACACAAGCCAGTTGAGCAGCCTTTGTGACTGAAGCTCCTGTCATCCGTGCCCCAATTAGAAACCCTCTTTCAAAGTCACTTCGATCTTTTCCTCTTGCCATCTTGATCCAAGATCAAGGCCCATTGGGCCTGCTCAGCATTTGTATACATGTTACAGAGCATGATATGGTGTTAATCAATTAATTGTATCCTGCATTACACCTGAATGGAAGCATGTGCATCTGTAATGTTTCTCCACTCATTTATTCAGGTTTTTCCCCATCTGTAGTTTTTTCTTCTTCTTTGTGATTATAAAAATAAGGGCAGAACAAAATCAAACAGCGGTCAAAAGTGGGCAGAGAATGCAGGCCACTGAAAGCAAAACATATCGTTCAGTTGGACATAAATAATGCACTTCCAGTTTCTGCTGGTTTGATTGTTGGATATTGACGTAAACTAAGGTTCAAGTGCAAACAGAGAGTACCCAACTGGAAAAAATAAAAAATAGTCTCAGTAATATAATTAACAATTCCAGTCAATGAAGGATTTAAATTCTTTAAATCAGTCTATTTTTTATGACATTTTCAACATAGGCAAATATTGTAGAGTCTCCTCATTATTCAATTATAACTTTGAGGTTCCATTGTTGTAATGTTGGAACATATACATAAAAGCAAAGAGCCACCCCTCGTGAATTATTTAAAACAGACAGGACAGCGTGTTATGTAGCACAGTCTTGAATGAATAATATGGCTGAAAGAAAGACATAGCAGTCGTTTATATGACAGATTTGGAAATGAGTGTGCCATTTTTACTTCGCTCATTTTTTTCCTAAAGTCCAAACACAGTAAATCTCATCACAATGCAATAAGCCAACATTTTCTCGCAACTTACTATTTGCACTGAAGTTGTTTTACTGCCATAAGCAGTACATATCTATTCCAATTAGACAATGTAAATAGATGCAAATGTATGTTCGTATTTGATATTTATTTGATATTTATTTCCATTATATATATATATCTTGTTTTAGTAAACTATTATTGAATGTTTAGATTTGAAATTGTGATGTGACAGATCATCAAAAGTACTATTAAATAAAATAAAGAAAAGGCATATAGACATGAATTTGGAATAATATAAGATGCAGATAGTTAATGGAAATTCCAAACATAAAAAAATCCTCCTTATCCTCCTCAGACCCCACAATTATTTCAGTTATTTTTTGTCACCTATAAAGGACATGAGTCTCTGGTCTTTATCCCAGACACCATATTACATTACATTACATTACATTATTTGGCAGACGCTTTTATCCAAAGCGAAAAAGTGCACATATTCTACTATGCTGAAACCCACACTGCAAGGTTCATTCAATAAAAATCAAATAAAATAATATTTTTTGAAAATATTTTCACTGTAACATGTTTTTTGTCATTCAAAGGCACTTGTGTTATGTCAAAAGAAAAAAATAAACACTTAATCTCTATAAGCCATGATTTAGGAGGATATGTACAATACTTTGGATGACAGATTATGTAGTAGTGGAAGACTATTGGATTTATAAATTTACAGTTAGCAAAAAAGGCAACCGTAATTTAATATTCCCCCTTTAATGTAAAAGTAGCCAAGATGAGGAAGTACGTATATTAAACATATTTGTCCAACATGATGTGTGATTTAATTTTCCATATGAGATCTAGGCAGAAATCACGCAGTGTCTTTTTATTAATAATTAATTTACACAAGAAGCTGCTTATCCTATTACCAAAAGGGAGTCTTTAAAACTTTTGTGAACTATCAATTTTGTGAAATGATATTTTAAGACTGCTTTGTTCTGCGATGTCACACAATAAATTTTCCAGTGTTCATTTACCTCCATGACCGTTTATGAGAGTCCTCTACTTATTAAATGTACTCTTTCCGAGTTCCGTTTACCCAAATGTTTTACTCTGTACAAGTGCCTCAACTATGGTAGTTCGCAATTCGATGTCTGCTCCAGGAGCTCTTTTCAACATACAATGAAATGTAATGTTAAGCATCAGACATTGCATTAGTGAAGCAATGTGGTTGGGTTCTCTGTGCTGTGTACAGGTGAAGCAGATAGGTGAATATGTTGCTGACTGTAATCACAAGAGGGAGCTAGAGAGAGAACAAAAAAGGCATTTTGTAGCTCCGCCATGATAGACTATAGAACATACTTGATTTCATTGTACATTAATAAAGTGAGCATATTTTTGGATGCTAGTATGTGGATTTTAATTTGCAATTAATTAGGGATTAATTTACACTTTAGGTTTAGTTAAACATCAGGTGTAGTGTCCAAAATGCACGTGTGGGTTTAAAAGGGAAAGGAAGGGAATTTGGGTTAACCCATTGAAGCCTGTGGGCAACTGAAGTTGCCGAAGTCTCTACCACTCTTTTTCTATCCGTGAATATATATATATATATATATATATATATATATATATATATATATATATTATAGGCAAATATATATATATATATATTGTGCAAATTATTATATGCATGAAATTTCTGGGAAAAATCTGGGCTTTATTGGGTTATTGGCCATAGTACCTCTTAAGTCACACTGACATGCAGTTTGTGAATTAATACAGACATACAGTTTGTGAATCGCATGGAGCCAACTGGTGTCAGGAATTCTGCACAAGGAATGACACCGCTCTTCTAGAAGTAAGTCAGTAAACTCACACACGCACTTGATGGCAATAAAGAACACATGTCTCTCGGTGTAGATTCCCACATCTCCCATAAATACCTGGCAGGGTTCCAATCTGTTGCCAAGGCAATGGCATAACACAGAATTCTGCCCCTCGAACTATGGCCGACTAGTTGTGCTCAGTTATTAGATGTATTGTCATCTCGGAACGCTCTATCACCAGTAGGCTATCTACGGCTATCTGCGGCAGGATAATGTCCTGTCCTACGCCAGTATTGAACCACTCAAAGCTGTTTATTTTGCAGTAGCATTCACTGTGCTAACAAATTAGAGGTTAGTGGCTCGTGAAATCATTAGAGATATAGTATTAGTAGCTATATGCAGCAGAGGCCGACATTAATTGTACTGATTAGGCAAATTCATAGCCATTTGCTTTGTTCTACCCATCACTAACTGAGTCAGTTTCTTCTGTAACATCCCATGAGTTTGAGTGAGAAGATGAAGACGTCTCAGTAATACAAACTGTGATAGGCTGTGTTGTATGTAATCTTGAATTTCTGGACCCCCCCCCAACAATTACATGATTACTTATTTGGATTTATTTCTATTACATTTTATTTGCATTTGTTGTACTACTATATTTATTTATCAATGCTTATATTCTCTTTTAATAATTTCTTTTACAAAATCTGCAAATGGCTCTTAACTATGTTGCTAAGCTATGATAACTTTAGCCTTGGTGTGTGTGTTGGGGGGGGGGGGGGTGCAATATGCTTACAATATACTATTAATTATTTAATAGTACTATACTGTAATTATTTCTAACAAGGGATAGCCTACACACTGCCAGTATCTTTCCCATAACGTTATAGTCAAATAAATAAATGAATAAATAAATAAATAAATAAATAAACAAACAAACCTGCAACAATAGCAACGCGTCTCTAAAGTCCTGTAATCGATTGTCGAGCACAGCGGCTCGCTCAGGGGATCCGTTTCTCTGCGTCAGACCAAGTTCTCAGCATAGCCTCTCTGTCTGTTCTGGCTTCGAAGATGGAGGAAGTAAGCGAGGGGATTAACTGTTGCTGCGGATCTGTTACAATAGAACGTAGTTTTATTCTACCAAACAAATAGGAGAAAAATAGGAAATGCACTCAATGTCAAGCTCTAAAGCAAACACGATGGGATACTGTCATCTTCTGTCCTTTTAAGGTAAAATAAAATATATGCATATATATCCAACTTCTACAACATAATGCTAATTCCGGCTAATAGCCATTTTCCATTAAAACGAGCCTTAATGCGCACACTGCATCGAACAGCAGCATCTCATTGTAGTAGCTAACATGTAGCGTGTTCGTACGGGATACAAGCGCTGCAGAAATAAGTGCCTCTCAACGGCGGGCTAATTTATCAGAATGACAGTGTGCAGTAGCGCAGTGGCCGGATCACTTGTTGCTGAACTGCGCTACCTATACCGGCGAAGTTGAGAATAGTCTGGTACGTGTAATGTTGGAAGAAATGGAGACCAGTCCATTTGGTTGTCCACGGCATTGCTGCGCACCAGTTGCCAATGCTTAATGGAATCGTGTACAGCAGTTAGTTAGTTGCAGCGACTGAGTGACTGTAGTTCGAAGACACGCCCCATTATGCTACTGTAAAAAAAAAAAAAAAAAAAAAATTGGAAGACCAGACGTCTCAATTTTGCTTCCCAAATCAACCCTATCTAATCAGAATTAAAATGTATAGGTCGCATAGTTAAATACGGGGATGTTAAAATTTACGCTTTTTAAATTTAATAAAAAACATATTGACAGATATTGACAGGATGGAATTTATCGCAGACTAGGCTACATTGCATTATGTGGGCGTTGTGTCAAAGACCAAAGAAATCCCGACTACTTCGGTGGAAAAATAGGCCGTTCCCTTTTATTTTCTCCGGTCAATTCCTTAGAAACCGGTGCATCCAGTTTTCTTTCTTTTTTAAACAACGTAGCTACTGTATGTCTCCTTGCGCCCAAACCTCTAATGTGCCTTCATGTTAACTTTGCGCATTATATATTGATAAATCAGACTATTCTTCGCTGTATTATTAGCCTATTTAAGATTTTTTGTCAGCAGGCTGCAGCTCAAAGGGAAGGGGAACGCGGCGCTCCACAGGTGCGGGGGGTCTTCAGTAGCCTAAAGTGGAAAAGTTGACGGGCTCGTTTGGCAGAGGAAGTAACCGAACAAATGTACTTGGTGTAACATTCTGCTCCTGCAGTCTTAGTTGGGGAACAAGCCGATTTCCTGTTGCTGCTGGTTAAAGTCCCCCGTCAAGACTTTAAAACCACAATTTCTTGAACTTTTTTTTTTTTTAATTGTTGAAGCGGGATAGTTGCAGCCTACATTATAAGGAGGGACAAGTGGCATTTCAAACCACTGCTTATTCAGCGCAAGCACATCGACAGCAATTAAAATATATTTTATTTTATTTTATTTCATTTCGTTTCATTTCATTTTATTTTACAAGGAGAGTGTGCATCCTTTTCTTTCCCGGCTGAACATCGATAAGCACTTGTTCGGGGGAACCAACACAAGGTAAACTTTATGAAGTAATTTTTCATTCATAATTGAACATCGTATAAGCCAACGTAATACTGTAGTGCAGCACCATATATTATAAAATGATATAATAAAACATCACCGTCGTGTGTATACAATGAAGCTCATTTTGGAACTTCACCAGTGAAATAAATGAGCTGTGAAAAAAAAAAAATCTTATTCCACTATGTAGCGGTTACATTCTTAACTACTCAAAATATAGTAGGCTTACCTGTCAGCTACCAGCGAGAAGTCCAGACTGAACTTAACGTAACGTGTCATTATTCATGTGTATTGGTTGGTCAGAACAGTGAAGGACGCGGCTGATGCCCCTAAGTATCAAACCGAAACACAGCTACGTGTGGTCTGCCCCGCTTTTGGTTGTTCTTACTTGCCAGTGTTGTCGGTTTAAGGGTAAAGTCAAAGTAAATGTGATTTAAAAAAAAAGATAAAATAAAAAAAATGCGGTCAGGCTATATGTAACTGTCAGAAGTACTGAGATGACACACGGTAGTGTACCTGCGATTTCTGAAGTTGCAGTTACGAGTTTCACAGCAGCATTAAGCGCTTGGATCATTAACTGCGTCTTCGGATCGTTCGAGAACAGTAAATGTGGGCATCGTTTGGCGTCTGGGGCTAATCTACGGTATGGACCAGCCTCAGTCCATTTTATTTAATACATTCCTTACTTTCGCCATTTGCAGAGACATATTAGGCTACAGAGCGAAAGTGTTTACTTATTTATTTTTTATACTGAGCAAAGAATGAAAATGAAAGTTTGGCTGATGTGTTCATTTACAGGATACATTGTTGACTGGCTTCCAGGAGATGTAATAATACGGTAATTTATGGGATTTTCTGCTAAGGAGTTCCCTAAATCATTGGTGAGAAACTGAAAAAAAAGAAGAAAAAAAAGGTGGAACATCTGTCCACAGTGCTCTTCATTGTTGTTTGACACCTCAGACTTGTAAAGATGTCTTTAAAAAGTAAATTCATATGAAAATTATGATATATATCTTTATATATTTACTCAGTTCTGTAGTGTCACATTCATACCATATCTCTAGACACCTAGATAACTGATTTTTGTAACCAGAATCGTGCTGTTTGGTGACATTGTGTGGATGGTGTCTTTTTCACTTTCCGTATGAGATATATAGCTTTCAGTCAAGTTCTATTTATGTCATCACTGATACTGATTAAGCATGTTGAATGTTTACAAATGACTCCTTTTTTGAGGAGAAAAGACTTGTACTGTAACCAACGTGGACTTATTATTTCAAGTAATAGAGACAATTTGACTTGCAAGGCACAGCTTTAATGAAAATTATTCTAGGCAATGAAACACTCGTGATTAAGTCTGTGATTTGTTCACAAGCATTAAAATGTATATTTTAATGTTAAATCATAACTCATGTCCATATGCATTAGAAAGTATAGCATGTTTATACTTCACCCTATATACTTTACTGTTTTTAAAGTAGCATTTTGAACTTTTATATAATGCTTGATTATATTATGATTGGAATCATCTACTGTAGGTAGTTAAAATTCGATATATAGATATGTGTTTAATTCATTATAATACAATTTATTTGTTTAGCAGGTCTCCTTATTTAGAGAAGCCTACGCTGTTCTGTTGTGTTCATACTCTCAATTTATAAAGCTTTGTATTTACGGAAACAAGGAAAAGAGCCTGGTACCAAAGTGTACAGCGGCAGTGCTTAGCCTGGGATTTGAACTTGCAGCCTCTTGAGTTACAAGCCTGGTGTAGTTAGTGAAGTAAATACACTACACAGCCTCCAATTCAGTCAGTTCATGATAGATTGTTGATAATACACAGAGCTGAATCTGTTGGTTGACTGACCCATATGGAGGATCTATAACAGCAGTGGCACTAAGTTCTGCTAGAACTTGCTGTCCATGTAGCATTTTTCTTGACGAGTGCTAGACTGTGGTAAATTTCGGAATTGATTTCTACCCCTGTCCATTTTAAAAGCTGCCGAGGAGGAAACGGCAATATGGAGCCTGCAATAACGACAGAACCTAAATCATGGGAGCCATTTTATTTCATTTCATTTCATTTCACTTCACTTCACTTCACTTCACTTCATTTTTGTTTTTGTTACGTTAAATTGAATTCATTTCACGGACCGTTCTTACGCCGAGCCACAGAACTGAACTAGTGAGCGATGTTGTATATGTGCGACAGAAGGTCGTAAGAAGTGTAGGGAAGTGGCCGATAGTTATTTTTGAAGTGTTGGTATGGTCCAGCCTTAGCAGTGAAGTGAGACAGATACTAGGAAACGGAAGGGTCTCGGCCGCCATTCCAGTGGACTCAGGCTTTAATTCATCAGCTTGACCACCCCTGAACAGGTTCCTCTTCACTGCAGGCTTTTGGCTCCACATAATTATAGAGTGGATCATTTACCTGAAAAACAGGAACATATCAGACTCTCCCATTTAAACGAGAAAAGGGCACTCTTCCAGTTCATGAAAGTGCAACTGTTTTAATCCAGTATTTATTTATTTATTTATTTATTTTTGTAGAGAGAATGGGTTTTTGTCAAGAAAGTGTCGTGTGTGTTGTATTGCCAGGTGTTCTAGGCACCCTCTGTTGTTGAAAAAGATCTCTTGTTTTGAGCTTCATGTGCTTTGAAAAGCACTCGATGATGATTTCGGCAAAATGTAAATGCTTTCCTCAGTTTGTCACTGGCCCACACTGCCAAGCTATGTTTAAGGTTAGGCCTATGTCTTTCTGTGATCCAGAAGCTCAATTAAATGTGACAGCGTGGTCTGCAGTGAGTCATTTTAAAACAAATCCCTGAGAACAAATAGTTGGCCTTTAATTTAATGGAGCAGGTTTCCTCTTGGTGGTCACGAGTTTGGTGGTTGGTTTGCACCTCACATCTCACGCACAGGTTTAATTTTGGCTTAAAGTCTGTCTTTAAAAGGACCTGAAACCATTAGGAGAGAGGTTTGCTTTCACATAAGGGCTGGCTCGAGGTGATTCAGTTAATCATCGAAATATCCACCTCAAAGTTAACTTCTCGTACGCTCCAGTGGCACACTGCTGCTAGTTTCTTCTGTGTCCTCATGTGTGAAATGTGTGAAGTCCTGTCTTCGAATCGCCTTCTTCTTTAAAAAAAAAAAAAGAAAATGACAGTATGCATTTGGATGGCTGGCATATAACTTAGCTTTTCCCTTCCAAGGCAAATTAAATGTTTTTATTTTAGTTTATTTTTTTACTGAAAGAAAGACTACAAAAAGCCTACTTACTTATTACTATGCATTCATTGTATGATATATATTGATTTAATGATAGGGGCATAAATAAATAACTGTAGGCTAATTCTCAGTATTCAAAAAAGCCAAATTTGCTTCTTGGATCTTGTATCTTCTGTTTTTTTTTCCCCACCATTTTTCTCAGATAAACATTTAAACCTGTTGCTTTGACAAATAACTTGGCAGAACACAGTTTGTTCCATGTTCTCTGAAATGGCACAGTCACTGTAGAGCTTACCCAATGACAGACTGCAGCAGTGAGAGGAAACCACTTCCACAGCGAATGCCACAAGCCAACGTTGCATAGCTTTTTCCATCAATACCTCAGCAACAGTTGGATCGCTACAAACTAAATTTGAATTAAATGTTTTTTTAATCAATTTTTTTATTTATTTTTTTTTTATTTGACATTTGTTGGTTTAGTGGTCTGAGCAGGAGTCAGTTGTGCGGCAATGAACGATTAACAGCTAATGTAAACCCAGCTGACCAGAGAGATTCACTGTTTCCCATAGTTTGTTTAACTTTTTATTCAATGCATTTCTATTTTTCTCAAAATACTGTAGCTACTGCACACCAAGAGGAGACGATTCACCATTGAGCCAAGCGCTGAAGTATCTGTCCTCTACTCTAACCAGTCAATGCTATTTTTATTTTAAAACGCATGCGCTATAGAAACTTGTTTTCTGGAGACCACAGTATTGCAGCCAAAGCGGCGCTGTTCATTTTGCTGTATTAGGTGCCTGTTCCATATGGTAGTTACATATATGAGTTCATATAAGTTACCATTGTACTGCTTATGCATTTATGTACAACGTCTTTAACTCCTGATGTTTTAAATGTCCGAATGTTTATGTGAGCCGATACCCACAGCCATAAAATCAGATAAAAATATGCTCATTAAATTGAACGTTTTTATCGTGCGTCCTCGTCAACACGCACTTTGTGTGCTCGTTTGTAGTCTTGAGACACTAAAATGTGACCACATTTTAAATGTCACTGGACAAATGAGAAAAATTGCATTCTGTGCTGTGTGATTCTCTCATAGGAAGTCATATGCGGAAGTCTAAGCTCTTTTGCAGATACATTGTACCAGGACTTCTTGTGCTCCAAATGATTTCTCTTTAATGTGAAGCTTTTGAGGTGTTATCAGGGATTATGCTTTTCTGCGTATGACTATTTTTTTTGTTAATTTTAGCAATTATCATACTATAACCATTATTGACTTAGAATCAATATGTATAACACATACGCAAGTTGACCTATATGCTTTTGAGAAGACTTCATTTCTA
Organism: Anguilla rostrata; assembly: GCF_018555375.3. Taxonomy (NCBI): domain Eukaryota; kingdom Metazoa; phylum Chordata; class Actinopteri; order Anguilliformes; family Anguillidae; genus Anguilla; species Anguilla rostrata. The sequence goes on along the minus strand of NC_057935.1, from coordinate 69,283,895 downwards.
AAGATACAGCTACGTAGCGGATGAATTGAACCCCTTCTGTGACATGCTGTGTTGGCGTCGATTCCGTTTCCATGCAGTCAGTTCATGATTTACAAAATCCCAAAGCGTAATTATGAAATTGAATTGACCCAACCCGGTGATATGTAAAGGTGAATTCTTAAGCATCTCTGCCTTCAGTGTTTTATGTACCTCAGATCAGTAGGTTTGTCGCATGCGCAACTCATACCTACTTTAAGGCAGGGCTGCCCATCCTAGATCCTCGAGTTCTACTGTCCTGTAGGTTCTCAATCCAGCACTGACAATGCACACCTCGTTCAACAGATAGAGCAGGGCTGCCCAATCCTGTTCCTGAAGATCTACTGTCGAGTAGGTTTACACTCCAACCCGAACAATGCGCACCTCCTTAAACAGCTATGTCTATTCTATAGAGATTATTGAGCTGCTCCTTAGTTGAATCAGGTGTGCCAAATTTGGGCTGAAATGAAGACCTACAGGATGTTATATCTCCAGGAACTGGGTTGGGCAGCCATACTTTAAAGATTGCTTTAAAGATTGCCTTCTGTTGGTGGATGAGAAGACAGTGGCTCTGTATGAAGGGGTGAGTTTTTTAGCCCTCTGTGACTCCGACCCTCGACCCCAGAGTCCTGCGACAACCAGGGGACCTTCTACTTATTCTAAAATGTATGTATTATTTTGGGGGTGGGCGGGCGGGATGGGGGTCCCCCAAATCAAAACCTTCTTTGGGGACCCTCCAAGGCTAGGGCCGGCACTGGTCGGGGAAGTGGGAATGGGGAGACCTGTCCATGTTCCTCCACTTTCAAAAGGCCTCTCTGCTAATCGGATGCTTCCCCTTGATCCCTACAGCCCTGCCCCCTGACTATGGAAACAGAGGTTGCGGATGGATATCTGGCTAGTAAGTAAACATTTTAATACTTTCCTCATCCACCTTACAAGCTTGCGTTCAAACGTAACTATGACAGGTGTTAGCAAAAAGCTAATGAGTGCTACACCCATCATTGTTGAATGCATTTGTTACTCTTTACACTCTATATTAGTCGGTGCTGTTTTTTTGGGGCCGTATATGGTTCCTAGTTGCAGGTTAAATTGCATTTTATTGGGTTTCTCTCAGTCAAAGCTGTGAAACAAAGGGACAGGGTAACTTCATGCACTGCACCAAGTGTACATTCTTAATGGAGATGAAATGGACACGATTAATGATATTTATGATATATGCTGCAATATTGCAATTTATGATGGGATTATTCAAATTCATCACAAAATTATCAGGAGCCATACGCTTTGTTTTGGAAACCCATATGTGCTTTTTGTGGCCTTTCCGGTAATGTTAGCTGAATGTTGAGTACTGTATGTACGATACATCGTCAGTGTGTGCCACTTGTTAGAACTCTGGAATACCTATATCTAAAAAGTAATAATAAAAGAAATGTCTCATAAAACAATACCATTTGGGGATTTATTATTAGGACGGAATGTTTTTTAAAGTGTCTTTTGATGTGCACACAAACGCTGCTTGTGCGTTCCACTTTACCGAACTGGTGAGTGTGTGTGGCTGTCCGCCCAAAGGTACGATGCACAGGTGTAGAGCCTATCGGACAGGTGTCAGTGTTTGTGAAAAGAAAAGGGACGTGCAGTTTCCCCAGGGAGGACTGCTGTTGGAGAACCAGACCAGCAAGGAGGGCTGCTTGTGAATTTTCCCTGGGGTGGGGCATATTTTCATTCCATAAGTAGAAATGGACACAGTTTATTATTATTATTATTATTATTATTATTATTATTGTTGTATGTCAATCTGTTGAATGCATTTCTGTGCACATCTCTGTGTAACAGGCTTATGCTGTTAGACAGTGCAAATAAACTAGCATCAGCAAATACAAGTGCAGTGCATTGTGCTACTGACAGGTGATATAACTGAATGTAATTCAAATGCAAATTGAATCAGGGAAGGTAAATAGGGCTGATTTTGTTACTGATTCACAGATGCTTCTGTATCGTGACGCAGGGTATGTGTATTGTGACACAGTGTATGAGTTTTTTAAAAAATTGGTACGCTGGACAATATGGCTGCCGCATGACAATTCGTGTTGAAAGTGAAAGGCCTCCTGGTGGGAAATGTATCTGTGACACACAAAGAGCGCTGCTACAATCAAACC